>NC_141825.1:10715000-11015000 GCF_982586985.1 Callionymus lyra | reverse complement strand
GTGTCTTGTGACTTGAAATCCAAGTACATCTGCAATGTATTGTCACACTCAACTAGACAGAGGGACCCCAATGAATTCACCACCAAGGTGTTTTCAACCATTGGTGCCGCACTGACGGTGTATGCGCCCAAACGGAAGAAGACAGTCTACATTCTTAGCAGCATTCCAAGCGTGGTTCAGACTATGAATACCACCCAAAGGAAGCCAAACACCGTCACTCTTTACAACACTACGGAGTGCAGCATGGATGTGATGGACCAGATGATGCGGGACTACGCTGTCCGCACATGAACACGACGCTGGGCTGTCGCCATTTTCTATAACATTATCAATATGGCAGCCCTGAATGCACATGTGCTGTAAAAGTCGTGCACCGGGAGGCAGGAGTGAGGGGTGGACTTCCTGGTGGAGCTTGCAAGATAGGTGGCTAACTTTCATGTGGTTGCAAAGAAGGCAAGAGAGAAACAATTTCTTCGGCACCAACATTCCACACCAAGCCCTGGGAACATAGCCACGCGTTAGGTCAAAAATAAATGTAAGAACAATCATGCCACTGTGCGATGTGTTGACTTCTACAATATATATGGCAGATGCAGAAGGGAGATACCACGGCAATGCCAGGATTGTGAGTGATGGCTGAAATGTACTCACACACTCACTGCCACTCTCTAAGATGTGTAAATATGTTTTTTGCTACTATTTTTTATCAATTAAACTTGGCAAAAAAAGGAACGAACCCAAGTGTTGACCCCTTCCTTCCAGTTGATCCTGCCCCTCACTATGTTTCCTCCTGTGGTGCAACAATGATCGCATCATTTACATACAAAATAAATGTCCACAGGGGGTTTCCAGCCAATTGGCTCTTGTTTGGGCATTATAGGTCGAAAATCCGAATGTCTCTTCTCTGGTACTTGTAGTGTTAACTTTTCTTTTGTAACTCCTTTGGTATTTCTGAGGGCTACTTAGGATGTGTATAAAAATGTGCTCAAATGTGGAGAGTGGTCGCAGCAAGAATTTTCTAATCTTTCAAAAGTTCATCACAAAATTTATCAAGAAATTCTTCACGGACATATTTGTGAATTAGCATTTGGGTTTTTCATTTGACTTGTCAGATCTTTTAATTTAAAAATAATTGTTACATTTCCCCTTTATTTAATAAATAAAAATGTGTATTTTAAGTCCTCTAGTTAAATCATTTATTTTATAACCAGACACCAGAGGCCCTTTCAAAAATGCCCGTTAAAAAAAAAAAAAAAGTATCAATGATGTTTAGTTTTGTTTAGTTTTTAATATTATACACACTTTGTCTAAAAATTCATATGAAATGTATTTTACTGATTTGTCCTTTCCTTTTATTGAAGTCGGGCGCACATGCAGCAGTGCATAGAAGCCATACAAGTGAATGATTAATCCTTCAAAAACCTTCCTGAATCCAGATGGAACTATAGAACACCACCACAAATGTATCATTATTTATCGACATGTCATTGAAATACATCTATCAATTTTTTAGTGATTTATTCAAATTCGACCAAACTTTTTTACCCCCAGCACCTCCCACAATACAAATATGCTTATTTCAAATATTTTACTAAATATGACATCATATGAAACCTAATTTAAAAACGGAAAAAAAGAATAATGTCCCCTTAAATTGTTTGTACATATTAAATCCATATTGACACTCTAGGGGGGCCTACAGGGGATCATATTTGGTCGCACATGTCCCACGTCTGTCGTAAACTCTGGCTAAGATATTCATGAATACTGCTCTTCATCATACACCTCAACCATTGTAAACTTCCCGGATGATTCAGGGTATGAGAGAGAAGGCGTTCGGCATTACTCATACATTTTAACTGCTTATTTGCATCTGTTAGCTGGTTGTTAATTCACACATGTGACATGTTTTCATGCATTTATTTGCTCAAATATTAATGTGGAACTGTCTGCGTTTTTTATAAAGATTTAACGAAGAGATAAAACCTCAAGAGACATTCTATTAAAATATTAACAGGATTGTCCAGGTTCAGAATCAACTTGAAAGTAGAACCAAACCCGTCTTTACTTATTCACAAACTCATTTGAATCATCTCGGTCGACCGGACCTGCCAACTTAACTCCGGCCTCCATCGACATGTCGGCGTCTCACTATCGACTGGACTCACGTGTCAGTGACCGGGTCGCGCCGTCATACGTGCAGATAATGAATCCGTGTTCATCTCCAGTGTCGGCTCCCATCACTTCACCCGTGAGGAGTCATTAGTCGTTGCTCACTTTTCCCGTCCGTGTTGTTTTCACTTCGACGAAGTCAGTGAGATGCACTCGTCTCAGCCGGCGATTTATTTTCAGGTCACCTGTGTTAATGTGTATTTAAAGATCGTATACATGTCTGGCTGTTAGTTTTACTTTTTCAGACTTAAAACATTAAACACATTTTCGTATCTTACGTTTTGTTTTACCAATAATGTACTGTCGAGATCTTCTTGTTTTTAGGAAAACTTTAGGAAAACTCCAAAAATCGGTGACGTCAACCTTCTTTTAGATGTACTAACTCTACTTTACTTTACTTATTAGCATTAGTACACCTTAAGACTGAGAGCAAAATAAAAAGATCACTAATGGTACGAGAAAACTAACTAGTAATATCTCTAGTTTACTCAAAAACATTTACTTGTGCTACCAGTATGACAACTAGTAACCCCCCCTGCATTTTCATTAGGTTTACCAGTACTACTAGTTAACACTTTTCGCTTTACTAGTAGCACTAGTAGCAAAAAAAAACTTTCAGTGTTACTAGTGACTACATTTATGTTTCTACTAGTTTTACTAGAAGAAATATAATCACTTTTCTAGATAACAATTCTAATTATCTATAACTACATAGTATATACATAACTATATATAGAAAAGTGTTTCACTGCAAGTAGTGAAGTAGACTTTAGCAGTAAAGCAAGAATATATACTATGAAAGTACATTTTTATGTAGTTGTATAGTCAGTAAACTTAACCAGTTAACTGTTATAACTGTACTAGTAGCTCTAGGAATACAAAAAAGTCAACAATACTACTTAACCTTCAGTTGTGATATACATTTTTATTTTCTCGCCATACAAGTAGTGCCAAAAATATAACATATACTGTATAAAGGCATCTTGTTTTATCTTCGACAGGTCGGTAAAATACATTTTTACAGCCGACAATGTGTTTCGGATCACCTCCTGATTCCCTTTGTATTAAAACACAAGCATATTTTCCAGCTGTATTAATGTGTATTAAAACATCTTATCTTATTTTTCAATATTAATTCAGTTAAGTTCATCAATGTGGCTATTATCACAGACTTATTTTTCAAAGTTTTTTCTATGAAATGTATTTCCTTTTTTTTATTATTTAATATTTAGTTTTATCATTGTGTTTTCAGTCGAGATCATCTTATTTACTAATGCTTTAGTACAACTTATTATTAAAACAACAACTACAAGTAGACTAAGGAAAATTGTTGATAATAGTACGAGTAGACTTCACTTTTGTTTTTAAACCAGTAATATCTCAAGTTTACTCAGAAGCGTTCAGTTGTGCTACTTAGACAAATGGTAACCCCCCTGCATTTTCATTAGGCTTGCCAGTACTTCTAGGCAAAACTTTTAGCTTTACTATTAGAACTAGTTGACCAAAAAAAGTGAATGTTTATGTTTCTACTAGTTTTACTAGTAAATACAAATACTTACTAAACATTTAGGTTATCTATAACTTAACTAATAACTTTTTTCAGTGCAGTTAGTGAAGTAGGATTTGTTTTAACCAGTTCATTTTTTTAAATGTACTAGTAGTTCTAATAATAACTAGTACAGGTAAAATATTTTTTTCTTTACCTGTAATACAAGAAGAGCTAAAGATGTTTTTCTAGTAGCACTAGTAGAATTCTATGGTACCACAAGTGAAGCTAAAAGTGGTCACTAGTCGTACTAGTAATCCAAGTGGAGGGATCATGAGAATATTTAACTCAATGATTGGTTAAAAGATAGTTAAAGATCCAATAGGAAACCATAATTCATTTGACCTTGTTCCTTTATTAGGCTTTCTGGTAGCACGAGTGAAAGTTTTTTTCTTTCAGTCAACTAGTACTCTTAGTAGCCAACAAGTCTACCAGCGCTTTAAGAGCATGTTACTAGTACTAGTAACACTTTCCCTTTCTCTTCTTTCCATGTCAAGATGTAAACACTATATTGTAAAGGGATGTTTCAGAGGCTGCAGAGCAGGTGATCAAAGTTAATGATCCATCGGTGAGACTCATCTGATCAAGGCGACGCAGGGACGAGTGTGTTCATATGAAGGCTGTCGCCCACACCAGTGACGTCCAGACGGACGCGTCAACATCGCAGATTGATAGAAGGACGACAGGAGTGGAGCAGGAGAGCAGAGAGGAGGAGGGAGAGCTGAGATAATGAGCGAGACTCAACAGCTATGAGGTGGATAAAAGATAAGAACTGAGAGACGAGCTGACCGTGTTGACATTGATTTACATGGCTCTGGCATCGATTGCTCTCCCCTGAGTGTGTGCGAGAAATTGACCAACTCGGGGCAGAATCATGAGCGAGCTTCTGGTCAGAGATAGAAAAGTTGTGTTGGGGACGTAACAAAACAAAGTAAAAATAATTTTTTAAGTCGCCTGCTTTAATATGAATCTCACCCCGATCATTAGAAACTGAATTGACAACTGAACTACGAGTTATAAAGAAGATTAAGGAGTAAAAATCCCAAACACATGCTCATTTAAAGATGTCTTGGTTGTGATAGATGACTTCTTACCGCTGTTTAATGATGAAGAAACAACATATTTACTCGAGGACGACTAAGTGCTCAAGATTAGAAACACGTTTTGTGAACAATTTAGGTAATTCATTCTGATGAATAATTCACACGGACGCGGATGAAAGTGAGTGACCTCGCAGCACAAGCTTAAACAGACTTAATTGAGCCTCTAATTCGATTAGCTTGTGGTCAAAGCTGGAGTCCTTTTTTGGGGGGGAATACAAACGCTTCACTAATTAACCAATCGAGATGTTTGTTTTGGCAACAGAATAATCGTAACATGAATAAAGAATAACATGATCATGAAATGTAAATGGACAGAGGAGTAAAAAAAAAAAGTGTTTTTCTAGATCCATTTCACAACCGACCCCAAAGTCTCTGTGTGTGTGTGTGTGTGTGTGTGTGTGTGTGTGTGTGTGTGTGTGTGTGTGTGTGTGTGTGTGTGTGTGTGTGTGTGTGTGTGTGTGTGTGTGTGTGTGTGTGTGTGTGTGTGTGTGTGTGTGTGTGTGTGTGTGTGTGTGTGTTTACCCTTGAACGCTCTCCCTCTGGCTGACATCTATTAACCAACATTCATCAAACAGGGATACATGTGCGCAAACACACACACACACACACACACACACACACACACACACACACACACACACACACACACACACACACACACACACACATTCAAACATGTAAACAGGCCATCTTGGCTCGACATATGGATGGATGGAGTGTGTGTGTGTCCTGCCATGATCGCTGGTGTGTTTCATGCATTAATGTGTCCACATGGCAAATCGGATGAATGGATGACAGGCTCTGTTTTTCTTGTGCGATCCAGACACCTCGCTGTGATGTCTCCTCCCCCTCGTGACAGGTTGTCCCCCGTCACCCCCCCACTGCCTGAGTCTGAGTCCTCTTGTTCGCATATATATGTCGACACTTTCTAGAAATATTTCAATGATATTTTCAACATCACTTAATTTCCGAGACAAAAAATGTGTAGAATTGATGTAATTCTGTTTAGCTTTAAGTTCCACATTATAATATAAATGTTCACTGTATTAAATGTACAGTGAATAAATAGAAAATAAAATATATAAAATATCCATAAATGTATCCTGAGCACTAGCCATTACCAGTCCATGTTAGATAAATGGAATTAAATGCGTGACATTTCTGTAATTCTGTGTAGAATAAAGTTCCACATAATTGCACATTAAAAGGATTAATACTTTAATAAGTGTTATCATTGCCACCCAATGTTCCAAAAACTTAATTAAGCAACTAAAAATTGTAACTAAATTCCTTTTTAATTTTCTATTTAATTGGGTTGAAATTGAAAAAAACATATTTTCAGTATTTTGTGACATTATCAGCATTTGTATAAATGTCTATAGGTTGTCATGCCTTAATTAAAAGTGCAATGAGTGGAAATTAAATGATCTTTTATGGTATGTAATGTAATCATGAAAATATATGTTGACAAAATAAGTACATTTGAGCTATAAGACCCTTAAATTTAAAAAGTATACATTTAAAAAATGTTATTAAAAAGAAATTGGGGTAGTAAATATAAGAAATCATTTTGTAATGTTATTGGAGATTATTTAATTATTTCATGAAAATGTAAAATGTAAAAATACCTCTGATAAAAATGAACCTTATCATAAAATGTATGATTTGAAATAATCTTGGTTTTTATGGTCAAGAAAAAAGAAAAAAAAAAACGATTACTATTATTTAAATAGATATATATCAAGGCACTTGACTTTAAAACATCATTTAAAATCATTAAGTTATGTTTAATCACATATATATATTTTTAATTACAAACTATTACCCTTAAACATACATTAGCTGACAGAAAACAATGTATTAGCCTTGTCATTTTACTCTGACCATCAACTTATAACTGATAAAAAGAAGAGGAACTGCTGCACAAAAAAAAAGTCTTACTTGGATTAACCTTGTTTTTTACAAAAGTAAAATATACTTTTGAGAAAATGGCATACAACATAATCACAAAACATCTATTACGACATTACAAAAAAATATTATGAGTTAAATGTTATAGTGTTATTCAACAATACTTATGGTTGTAAAGGAAAACCTCGCTTTAAAAAATGTTCACCTTACGTCTCCCGTTAAACGGCCTGCTCGGATGTTTCCTGCACAACTAGAATTTATAGACATGTAATCTGATAAATAAAGATAAATCTCAGCAGCTTCCTTCCTGTTCCTGCTTCCTTTTTAATATCACTAGACGGAGTGTTCTGCCAGAGGACCATCTTTTCTCTCTGTGTGTTGTAAATGAGAAAGCTGTGAGATAATTCCAGCTGTCGGTGCAACTCTTGCCCTTTAGTCTCTACAGTACATTAGTCTTTCTAACTTCTCTTCTGCTGCTCTCCACTGTTGTTCTGCACCTTCTTTTTCTTCATCATCCATCCCTCGCATCTACCGTGTTATCAGAGTAACCCCCCCTTATTTTTTTTCCCCTTTTTCTCGTCTGCTTCACATGATCGCCCTGTTGACTTTGATCCTCACATCTTAGTATCAGGGGACGTTTCACTGACTCGCCGAGGGGATGTGACAGAAATGTCTGTGTTTTCCTGCTCTGTGCGAGGACAGGGAAGAGGCTACGGCGGGTGAAAGAGAGTGACAGATGCAATAAGTGATGAGCGAAAGATGACAGAGCCTGTGATCCAATGTTTTTCCCCCCTCTGAGATTCTAGTCTTGCTTGTCGCCGTCCGTGACACGTGTGACTTGAACCTTATCTTTCTGCATAGTTGCTTCAGCCGCCCGATGCGACCCCCCCCCCCCCTCCCACCTCGGCATCCTTCCCCGCCTTCCACATCTTCGACGGCTTGTTTGTTCATCCGGGGCTGTAATTTACAGAATCAATATGGAGCTGATGGAGCCGTGCTAAACTTGCTCTCATCTTCAGAATTTGAGGCGACACGTGTGATTTGTCAATGTGGCCGCATTCATCCTCCCTTCCACCGATCCAACGCAAACAACCTGCACCTGCAAAGTTCACGATAATTACGTGATCTATCACATCAGAAAACACTTGGACGAGATACATCAATCCCACGCCAAAAATGTTTTGGAATTTTTATTTTGAAGAAGCACTTTATCTGTAGACGTATGTATTTTTTTTTTATCTTGACAAAGGTTACCGAAGAATCTATAGATCTTTGAAGAGGAATTGTAATCATCACAACATGATGGAGATGGAAGTTCTGTCCGATCAATGAGTTTCTAATCAACCAGCCTCCTGATGTCCAGTCAACGATGATAACTGAACGAATCATCTTGATGTCTGATGACACACTTGTGTCGTTGGTGTACCAGCGGTTTCTCCTGAATACTTTCAAACAATACTTCTTTCAAATGAAAGAAGGGAGCAATTATTTTTCACCTCGCTGCATTGTGGGGAAAAACTGCTGTTTTTAGCATTTAGCTTTAGCGCTAACGAGTTGTCGAAACAAGTTTCGTCATACTTTATAATGGCTTTGGAAATACTTAACCACGTGTTTGGGAAATATGTTAAAACATGGATGAAATACTTTAAAACCTTTTTGAAAATATGTTAAAACGTTGAGGAAATACTTTGAAACGTGTCGGGAAATACGTCAAAACATGTTTGGAAATATGTTAAAACGTGTTTGGAAATACTTTAAATTGTGTTTTGAAATATGTGCAACCGTGTAAGGGAATACTTTGAAACTTATTGGGAAATAAAATAAAATGTTTTTGGAAATATGTTAAACCATGTTGGGAAATATGTTAAAACATGTTGGGAAATATGTTAAAACATGTTGGGAAATACATTAAACCATGTTAGTAAATACGTTGAAATGTGTTTGGAAATACGTTAAACCATGTTGGGAAATATGTTAAAACATGTTGGGAAATACATTAAACCATGTTAGTAAATACGTTGAAATGTGTTTGGAAATATGTTAAACCATGTTGGGAAATATGTTAAAACATGTTGGGAAATATGTTAAAACATGTTGGGAAATACATTAAACCATGTTAGTAAATACGTTGAAATGTGTTTGGAAATACGTTAAACCATGTTGGGAAATATGTTAAAACATGTTGGGAAATACATTAAACCATGTTAGTAAATACGTTGAAATGTGTTTGGAAATATGTTAAACCATGTTGGGAAATATGTTAAAACATGTTGGGAAATATGTTAAAACATGTTGGGAAATACATTAAACCATGTTAGTAAATACGTTGAAATGTGTTTGGAAATATGTTAAACCATGTTGGGAAATATGTTAAAACATGTTGGGAAATACATTAAACCATGTTAGTAAATACGTTGAAATGTGTTTGGAAATACGTTAAAACTTCTTTGTCAATACATTAAAGTGTGTTTGGAAATACATTGAAATGTGATTGTCAACACGTTGAACCCAATCATAAGTGTTTCAATCACACTTGAAGTACTAAGCTGTGTTTCTTGATTCTAAACAAAAATTATAACTTTGATTAATTAAGCAAATAAAAATATGCAGTGTTCTAGTTAAAAACTTGGTTTAGAAACTTTATTCCACATTGTGCAACTTAAAATGTGGAGTACTAAAGATGACTCATCACTTTTTTTTTTAATCTTGCAGAAGAGTCTTTTGAGTAGTTACTCGGCCACTATCGGAGGTTTTAATGTACAGTAATGTGTTTTTTTCTCCCATCATGCCTTGCGCCTTCAGTTGGCGAATGAATATAACAAGACAAATGGCTTCTTCGAGACGTCAGTCAGTGATGATCAAGGAAATGGTGTGACATATAAAAGATGACTATCTAAGAGTATCTAACACAAAATGCATTTTTAATGGTAAGAAATGGCCACAAGTGTCCCAGACACACAAATGATGGCCTCAATAAAAAAGTCAAACCTCATTAGTTTAACTTTCAAATGTCTGTTCACAAATGTCAATGGTCCTGTTTGAAGTTTCAGAAGTTTCTGGATAGACAAGGGAAGACCAATGAGTCTGGTTAAGACAAAGTTGTGCAATCAACACTTTTCTCTTCTTTTTAATGGAAATTGCTATGCTACAGTATTATATCTAATTTAGTAAAATACACCTTTTTATTATTGCTTGTGTTTTAATTATTGCTTAGCTTCAGTTGGAAATGGAATCCCGGTGATGTCCCTAAATAACACAGGTTTGCTCACCATCAGGAACTATCCTGTCCACCTTCTAAGACCAGCCTTAACTTCATCCCAGTCTGTGTTTTTTTTCTGTTTGTGAACTTTGTTGTTGTTTCTCATATAATGAATTACTGACAATGGCGCATAAGGATTAAACCGAAACAGTTCTTCCTTTAGAGAGAAATCAGACATGAGAATGTACATTCTGTGTTCCTCTCCTTGTACAAGTAAATGTGTCTGATTCCTAACCTCATGTCCAAACTAGCCATTTGCAGCCGATTTAAGTTGTTTCCTTATCTGTATTATTCAACCAGAGTGTATGAAATACATTTACAGTTGTTTTAATTGAAAAATGTAATTGTCACAAAAAGCGATTTATGTCAAAATCACATCACAATAGAATGAAAAAACACACAGAGAATTTGCTGTGTTGATGCATTTTCCAGTCTGTGAGGAATTGGTGCTTGTATTTCTAGGTAACTGTGAAATAGTTTTTCACATTTTGGCTCCTTTTTTTCCCCCCCTTTATCAAAAGTGTCCCTTTTGTTGTTGGATATCTCTGATCAAATAAATCCCTATTAATATTATAATTTCTATTGTGATCCAAGTTCTACAACCATCTAAAGAATGCGATGCATTCAACTCAATGAAATAATAAATGCATTTATTTATTATTTAAGTACATTTTCCGTTTTGACTTTTTTTTGATTTACTCTTTAACTTAACTATCATTTTTATTCATTATAGATCTAATGATAATAGAAAAAAAATGGTTTACGGGCTGGTAAGATTTATAACTCGATACCAAGAAGAGTAAATAATTTACCTGCTTGAGACCTTGACTCCTGCAAACGTCTGACGCTTGTGTTGCCTCTGGTTCAAGATGAACGACCTCAGCCACTACAGATGTATTCATGGTAGCCAGGGAGGTCGTTCACCTTGAACCAGAGTCAACACAAGGGTTAATTGTTATGGGATTTCTGGGAAGGAATACCAGAAACAGTGGCTTTGTAATAGCTAGACATTTTGTGTAATGGGATACAGCATGGTGTGTAACAGAAGGGTGTGTTAAGGGACGGTATGTTACAGCATGGTTTGTTACGAGGATAGTGTGTTACGGGGATAGTAAGTTACGGGACGGTATGTCATGGGATAGTGTGTTATAGGATTTTTTGTTTTGGGTTGGTAATATTATGGGGTTGTTTGTTACGGTTTGGTATGTTTCGGGTTGGTATGTGAAAATAGGATTTTAATGATATTTATATATTTTTAAGTTTCAAGGGCTTCATTTTAATAACAGAATGAATGATTGGATTGAAAATTTTTTTTAAAAAAAAGATCTTCAAGTACTATGTTGCTAATAAATAAAAATGATGTGCGAGACTTATGGCCAAGATGGTCATGTAATGGGTAGACCCTAGAAGAGTTTTCTCTGAACGAAAAATACATTTTAAGATTTGCTTTCGAAGCACAGTCAACGTGCGTTTTTTCCTCCATCTTAGCGGCGTTTAAGCGCTTGCTTATAAAACCATAATGAAGCACCGCAGAGAGCCGTTCACGTCCACAGATGGAATTCTTAATGATGGAGCGTCGAGCCATGTTCGGCAGCCAGGCCCAAACAAGACCACCTGGCAGGTAGATACAGAAGAAGTCGGAGGCGTCTGATGAGCGTTTTTTAAGGCTCTGCTGAAAAAAAAAACTGCTTCACAGACTTTCCAGTAAATGTGTGTGATCCGGGAGTGTTAAACATAAATGATGGAATTCGGGGGGGTTACCGAAAGAGAGTGGGGGGGGGGGAGGTTATCGGTAAGTTCGTGAAGAGTGATCCTCATTAGTCTGACAATCAGCAGCTAATCTTGCAGTAAGTCGACTGATTCACACTTAAGTCTCAACATTAAGCTTCATTTCTCTTATTTCAATTAAAGGACCTGCTCAGTGGTGGATCCAGATGTGCTCCTCTCGTGGGGGGTCCAGGGTAGCATTAGTCTCTCTGCGAGGAGCCCAGCGGTCGTCTCACACACACAAACACACACACACACACTCACAGAGAAGAAAAGAAAAGAAGAAGCTCACACCTCAGACGTAGGTGAAGAAGTGGCTTCTGCTGATATCACTCATTAGTCTTTCGGATAAGCCCTGATTAGCCGGAGCTGCTCCTCCCGCTGGTGCCGCATCTGAAATTCAAATTGTGCTTCCAACTCACCGTTTCTGCACTAATGCTGGACCCGCTGGATTTGTATACACGAGCGTCAAGACCGTTTTCTTTTCGACTCACATTTTTGCACGAGACGACGGCGGTGAGTCAATGTCAAGGAGATGATCATTCAGAGGTTTTATGGCTTTGAAAATACAAAGATTTGTGAGGAATGAAGTACAGTGAAGATTAATTCGACTTCCTGAGTCTCCAAATATATATTTGCTCTCCTTGTGCAAGACTATAAACAGAACCAAAGTATGGCCTATGGGCCCTTTAACCCCTTGAAGTCAGATTAAATATATTCAATATTTCTGAGCGCTAATAAACACTTTTATTTCCTACTTATTGTCATTATTAGTCACTTTTTTACTTCCAAGCACAACTTTCTGAAGTTATTTGTTTTTTTCCCTTACTTAAAATAAGCTACTTTACATTTTCTGCACATAGCTGTTCTATAATTTATATATACTGTATATATATATATATATATATATATATTTAATGTATCTAAAATGTTATCTTTCTCCCTCTTAAATATATTCAGGCTGTTTTATTTGTTTCTTTTTATTATGTCTTTATGTGCCCTCACAACAGTCACAGTTTAGAATTAAATATAAGTTGTTGTTGGGGATAAAATCAGTAAATCTTTCTAGATTCTTCCTGGTAGTGAAAACAAATATTATTTAAATAAAAGCAACAAATCAGTTTGTTCTCTTTTTCCATTTTCTGTCAATTCCCAATATCCTATAGATTGAGTTGATATGTCAATTGCTAATATTAGACGAGTTCTATATAGATATAATTTTAGATTGTTATTACTGTCTAAACGGTGTTTTAAAAAATAAAAATAAAGAACAGATTTGCTTAGAAGTAACGGTCAGTTTTGTCAGATTTACTTGAAAATAAACCTATAAACAAGTGAAAATATGTCAAAAACATACTCATTTTTAACTACTTTCATTTCAAGGTCAGTCTGTGGAAGAAAAAAATCGGTCCATGACCCCAAATACACAGTATGTTGGGCAATCCTTGGTTCAAATGACCCACTTTTACACATGAATCTGAGTTGAAATCACTGAGGCAAGTTGTTCTTTGTTTACGTTTAACTGCCACTACGTGTGGCCTTCAATGGCCTTCATTTAACAAGAATAAGAACAAGTGTGGTTTGAAATGTATAAAGTCACTGAGGTCAGTGAAGAATATTATGATGAAATTAAAAGCATTTATAGACTATAAATATAAAAATTCTGTCTTCATATCAATCATTTTATAAAGTGCCTTTTTCCAGAGTCGAACATATTTCTCTCTCCTTTCTTCACTTCGTAGTGTTTGACTGAAATGCGTAAGTGAGGTCATTAAGGGATAGAAAAGAGACGGTGCTGATGAAACGTGGACTTCAGTGGGGTGTCCATGATTGCAGGCGCAGCGGGGTGGGTTAAAGATTCATGCGACTTCTGCGGAACCAGTTCACCCGCTGATTTCCTGTGGCAGCTGAACTTGCTGACAACGGCCTACTGAGCTGCTGACACTAATCCAAACTGATAAGACTGGATTCACTCACTGGTCTCCCAGTTCATGGTAGTTTTTCTGACCGCAGCTCTGCTGTAAAAATAGAAAAAAAAAGAGGAAAACTTAACATTGTGTTGACTCAGCCGTCTGCAATATCTAGAACACACGTGATCTACCTGAGTGGGCTTTTTGCCCTCCAGACTGGAAATGGAACTGCAGGAATGATCAAACATTTCTTCTATAAATGGTTGAATACTTTTTAAAGACCAATATAAAAGTGACTTTTGTTGTAGGATTTCTTACACGTGGCTGTCGTGTTTTTCATCTTTCATCTCCAACACCTCTCTGGCTCCGCTCAGATTACAGTCAGCATGTCAGAAAGATTTAGTACAGATGGTTCGTAGTAGAATGTGGAGAGAAAATGAGATTTTTTTTTCATTTTTTATTACCCCTGCCAAGGAGGTTATCTGATCCATGTGTTACTCAGTCTCTGTCAGTTACTTTGTTAGCGAAATAATGATAGTAAACAGAAGTGTTTTCCAAAACAATTTTTTTATATTGTTTTGTGGTTACATCTGGATATAGGAAGGTTTTCCGCATACAGGTCTGTTCAGAAGAAGCAAAGCAACAGAAAATATACTTTACAAGAAACAGGATTCTATTGAATCATTGAACTAAATCAACTTTTATGTCACTGTTGTGAGAGAAATTGTTTAAAAACATACCCATTTCCTCATTTATATTCATGTTTTTGCATGTATTTATTTACTCTTAGCCACATAAATAAGTACATTTATACCCATTTAAATATATATATCCACGTTATATTTTGATATATATTTTTCATTCCATTAAGGTTTATGTCTCTATTTTTATTTTTTATTACCTAATTACTCCTTTGATTCCATTAACCCAAAATGTAAAGATAAATAAAGATACACTCACACAATACTTTTTAAAAAGTACATGTTAACTTGATGTGTAAATAAATAATATTTGACGGGACTTTATTCACCCACTTGATAGATATACAATAAATAGTAAAACATCCTTATTCTAGCTACTTGTATCATTAAATACAACCTGTAATATTCTGCAATAATTATAATACAAGTAAACTGAAACACCGATATACTTCTGCCAAGGAGCTTAATTCACTTAATAAAAGATAAAAAAACAACTATAAAAGCAATTAAAACAACTTCCATGATTCAAGAAAAGCGTTTTCTCTTTGCTAAAACAAAGTAATCACACAGTGGAGCATCATATAATAACTACACAACCAGGTAGAAAGTTTTTTTTATTTTTATCTATACCTCTAAAACATGTTGTAGATATATTTGGATTATTTCCAATCGCTTTTTTTTATTACCTAATTATGGCCCTCCTGGCATTCCATACATGTTAGCCAAAATGTTAGCTTGGCGTATATGAGCTAAGATAGGAATGTTACACACGACCTTGGTTAGATATCTATTGTTTTTAAAAAAAAATGGAAAAATTGTAAACTTGACACCTCGCTAACCCACTCTCTCTTTTCTCCTCCCCATCCCTGTTTCTTCCTCTCTTCCAGGTGGAGCGAGAAATAGCGATTCTGAAGCTCATAGAACACCCGCACGTTTTAAAGCTACATGACGTCTACGAGAATAAAAAATACTTGTAAGTATCATTACGCACCTTATATCGCTTCAGACATCTGTTTCTCCTGCATGTTCCGTTTCATCCTCGCTTAATTGATATGGAACGATGGGCAGCGATAATAGGCCTGGAGGGGGCGGACACCGCATTAGGAAAATGGCATGAAGAATTTAATTTAGTGGCTTTACGCTGGGGAATAAGGTTAAGGTTGCTAATAAGGAGAGGAAGTCCCGGTAATGTAAACACCACGGCACGCTTATCAGGGGGCCGCCGCATTAGCAAGCATTAGACATGGAGGGTTTTTTTTTTCGTTGGCGTTATCGGGTTCTACTTTCCACGCTCTCGAGGATTCGCACGTAAATCTATTAGACAACTTTTTTTTTTTTTTTGCCCCCGGGATGAGTGACAGGCCGATCCGTCGTCTCCGGTCGCCCTCCTGATCCGCAAGACGACCGAGCGCGTCGGCTAAATTCAATTAGCGCCCGTCGTGGGTTCGCGGCCCAGATTAGATTTGACGTGCCGCATGCTACATGTCATCGCTCCGGATCAGAGAGGCGGCACAATGTAATGATTTATCCAATAAGGAGATTATTAAAATCATATTTTGTGCCCGTGGCTTTATCGGTCGGGACAGTCGGTCGCTGGTAACATCACAGGGAAAACAAATGACTTTTATCTTTTACCGAGTTAATTTCCAGACATGATGTAGTGTAGATTCTTGAAGGGGTTTTGAGTAAAGAGACTCACTCAGTATTCATTCGGCGTAGATCTCCGGCACCCGCTGTGCAAAAGGAGTGTGTCGGAAAATGAGTTTTATTTATGGACTTTCTACACTACCTAAAAATATCAGTCTGATTTTACCATGGAAAAAGGAGGATTGGAGAAGTTAAACGTCTTAAAAAAAAGGGTGCAAGGATGGTCTTAAACTTTAAGCAGCTAGTCTGTAATGTTTAATAAATAATCCAAATTCAGAACCATATATTTAAGATGGTAAATTGGGAAAATCACCAAAACCACAGCAATTCCGGGGCTTTAGACCTTCAGTCATCCAACATAACTTGTCACCAGTACATCAGAACCCCTTACATATTTCTCCGAGTACCTTCTTGGAAAACAGAAAAAAATTAAACGCCCAATATAGTACTGACATAGAACAACATAGATAAAGAATTCTAAGCGCAATTGTGATTTGAAGTCATAGTAAAAAATATTACTTTAATTTTTTATTTAATGTTAAAACCCAACTCTCCTCACATGTTTCAAGTGTTGAAGTCTTCCTCTCCAAGATGCAGTGAGTCCCTCATCATGACCATGTTTTTGAAGTTATTTGACTTGGTTCTCCCCTGTCTGAAATCTCGGCGAACAAGAGGTTACGAGAACGGAGTCAATTATCATGTAACAATGGCTTCACTCCTCCTCCAGCCAGCTGTAATCACGCCACGCTTTGTTTATACAACGTATCCATTGGAGGTCGAGACTTCTAGGATTGATGACGCACAGTAAAACACTTTGGTGCTTGACAAATCTCAGCAGAATGGGTGTGGTTGTGTTAATGAGATTCCATCTCCAGAAAACCGTGTTTTTACTTAAAACACTATAGGAAAAAGTACTGGATTTGGAACCAGTACTGGCCTAGGGTTGATCTAGGGTTGACCTAGGGTTGACCTAGGGTTGAACTAGGGTTGACTTAGGGTTGACCTAGGGTTGACCTAGGGTTGACCTAGGGTTGGCCTAGGGTTGACCTAGGGTTGATCTAGGGTTGACTTAGGGTTGGCCTAGGGTTGACCTAGGGTTGGCCTAGGGTTGATCTAGGGTTGACCTAGGGTTGATCTAGGGTTGATCTAGGGTTGAACTAGGGTTGACTTAGGGTTGACCTAGGGTTGACCTAGGGTTGACCTAGGGTTGACTTAGGGTTGACCTAAGGTTGACCTAGGGTTGACTTAGGGTTGGCCTAGGGTTGACCTAGGGTTGGCCTAGGGTTGATCTAGGGTTGATCTAAGGTTGCCCTAGGGTTGCCCTAGGGTTGCCCTAGGGTTGGCCTAGGGTTGCCCTAGGGTTGACCTAGGGTTGACTTAGGGTTGACCTAGGGTTGACCTAGGGTTGAACTAGGGTTGACTTAGGGTTGAACTAGGGTTGACTTAGGGTTGAACTAGGGTTGAACTAGTAACTAACTATCAAGTCTACATGTTTTGTGATGGAATGCTTGGCTATTGGTGCTCACCATCCAACTTGTGACACCATTTGTAACGTGTATCTTTAGCTGATCGAAGCAGGGCAAGTATTCCGCACAACTTTAAAGAGACAGTCAGTTTGGTATAGGAAGTGAAGGACCTTAATTTCATTAATTGTTAAAGATTACCTTATCCAATCGTCAGCCCCTGTAACACAACTGTGTTTGTGTAAGGAAATCTCAACATGCGATTCACACAAATGTTGACGTTGAATCTGTAAATACTCCAGTTCTTTACAGCCTTCAATGTCTCCCAAAAAGAGCTCAGGGAGAATGTTTTTTGTTTGTTTGTTTTTAGATCCTGTTTGTCAAGTGAGGGGACAGCTAGCATCTAACAAAATCAAGAAAGGAAACTCCCTGCTGCTTATCGAGTGAGGAGATAACCCTATCGATCTGGGTGTTTCAGTTCAGAAGCTGTGAAGCTGAGTTTATACAGACCTGGAAAGGTCACCAGCTCTGGCTTCATCCTTTGTGCACCCAAATGACAAACGCTTTTTTTTTTTTTTTTTTTCCCGCAGCTAAAAGTGGAAAGTTGTCGGCGTGTATGAGACTAAATGGATAGTCAATGGAGGGCGATCCCGCTTCTCTTTAGCGAGGCAAAGGTTTTGTCACTTGGTCCAAATATTTCTCATAAAAAGAATCGTTCGCTCGCATCTCGACTGGTTGACATTTTGAAAAATGTTCCCGATGTCGTCTAAAGTGGTGTTTTTCTGGTTCTTTGGCTGAAGTAATTGCTACTTCAGGTTAAACATCCCCCAGATTCTGCTTAAGAGTCAGTGGAATGAAGCTGAAGATACATTTTGCTGCAACACACTCGTCATTTTCACATTTATTGAAGCAGAAAAACACACATTACCACACACTCAGTGCCCCCAAAACTCATAATAACGTTTTATATTTTTATATTTAGGAACCTCATATAACGTATATCTGTGCTTTCGTAAAAATGTAAAAAGAATTCTCATTACCGTACTCTTCCTCGCACAGGTACCTTGTGCTAGAACACGTGTCCGGAGGTGAGCTCTTCGACTACCTGGTGAAAAAAGGACGGTTAACGCCTAAAGAAGCTCGGAAGTTCTTCAGACAGATAATGTCTGCCCTCGACTTCTGCCACAGTCATTCCATATGGTAGGTGAAACCTTTCTTTTTTTTTTACACGGGTCTTTGAATTTCCAATGTGAAGAAGAGCGTATAATACTTACCGTATTTTCCGCACTATAAGGCGCACTTAAAAGCCTTTAATTTTCTCAAAAATGAACAGTTCGCCTTATAATCTGGTGCGTCTTATAGTGCGGAAAATACGGTAATGTCTTCTACCAGGTACAATAATGCAGGAACAATGTATTTACTTATATGTATGTATGTATTTGTGAAGAAAGTGGACCAACCAAGACTATATCTTAATTGTTAATCTATATTTTCATTGGTTAAAATGAACAAGCAATAGAAAAAGACAAGGTTTAAAGGAAAACCATGATAGTAAATGGTGGTTAAGAACTAGACGAACCACTGACCCAAAAAGTAGCAAATAGAAGTGTTGGTTCACCCAAAATTCATATTTAAAACAATGAAACAAGTCTGTATTTTAAACTTTTTTTTAGCAGATGCGCACTTGTGCAATGTGTTTCAATGAGCAGAAGACTTTAAGGTGAAGCTGAGAGACTGATTACTTCTGCTACAAACAAATTAAAAATATACACAACTATTAAACTTTTTCCGAAACAATTCCTATTGTCGAGGCTTCAATACAAGATGGACGTTACAGACGAGCAGTATAAGGGTATTTGGATGAAGATGAAGAAAAATAAGCATCAGTCGATAAATTAAAATGGATTTATATTTTTGACTTAATGATTACTGAAAATAATCCCAACCCTTAGTCAATATGACGGTGAATTTTTGGTGAACTATCACTTTAACCATTACCCCACAAAGTTAGTTCTCCAGCAGTACTAGTTCAAATTGCTTACCGTGTAACTTTAAATCTAAATCTATTTATTCATCAGTCTACTAATTATTAAAGGGTCAACACATATAATATTATTATATTATAATCTTGTTTCTTGCCTATGTCAGAAAATTGTTACTGCAAAGCTGTAATAATTTCTGATGCGCCATTGCCAAATACAGCATGAATTGGTCAACAAATCAAGATAAAATATTGTCAGTTTCTGGTTTTATCTTCCTGGTAGCTGTAAAAAAAAATCTCGAAATACTAGATCACTTTTACAAATAGCTAGAAAGTTCTACTACATGACTCATGAAATAAGGAGAAGATTAAATTACATCAACCCCTGTGGTTTGGAAATTCTTTTTAAGCAGTGTCTGCGGGAAATTCAGAATCACAAAATGTCTAATGTTTTTTTTTTTAATGATGTTTTTAAGAGAACCGGATTACTTTGAAAGCTAATCCAACTCAAAAAACCCACATTTAAAGATTAGCCTTTATTCCTATAACTTAAATACGATTTTTATCATCCAAATCCTTATTAAAGCCTTATATAATCCTTATATATCCTTATATCTTTGATACCTCTTTGATAACAATCTCTCAGTACAGCACCCCCCCGCCCTCCCAACAGTCTTCCACATACAGATGAATCAGTTGGTTGGAATTAGATTAAATGATGCATGAACTTGTTTAGATTTGCCTCCATGTTGGTGCTGATGTTGGTAAATGATGTTTGTACTTTCATTTACGAGACAATTTAAACATCATCATGACTCGAGGCAATTCGGGAGCCACGCACATCCTTCCAGGGGAGAGTTGTCGAGCAGGCACATGTGTGCGTCGACTTAAACCGCCGTAAAGAGTTAACAGTCAAATCGATTTCCTGTAATGTGTGCACATGAAAGTCTGGGGAAAATACACAAACAACACATCAATCCTTCAAATTCAAACAGATAAGTAACATGCGCTTAGTGAATAATACACAAAAAACATTATCACAGAAACTAATCAAGCACATAAAGTGAAAATATAACAACACTTTTATATGTATTTCTAATTAATATATAGATTTTAGATGATGTTCGCGACATCAGCAAACACTGCGATTCATATTTAATTTGTTTTATGTTTGTGTGTTATTTGCAAATTCATAAATAACTTTAATATGTGTGACCAAAAGTAAAAACATAGGAATCAACAATGAATGAAAATAAAGCTGATAAACATTTTAATTATACATGTCATCTGATGCCATATTTTGACATTTTCGCGAAACGGTTGAAGAGGAGAAACAAAAGCGGCTCCATATGTGCATTATTCATAATGTTTGCAGCCATCATTTTTTACACGACTATTATGCAGCACATTAACTTTGCTTCTTTGCCGCAATAATCACTGACTCGGGGGCTCACATCGCAGATATTACGATATCATTATTAAATGGCGACACGGCCTCTTCTCATTAGCACAACTTCTCAACCCGGCTGGAGCCTCGTAAATAGTTACCGTCATAACTTTTGTTTTATGAGCGAGATTGTCGCTGGTGGTTGCAGGAAATCCGGACGGATCCGCTCTTAAGTACCAGACCGTCATAAATGGAACGAAAACATGCTTTTATAACTAAATTTTCTTTCTTATTGTTTGAGTAAATTGATCAGTTTTATTTTGTTAGTTATTGCAGGATTTAGGTTATCATTTTCTAGACATGTAGTAGAGGATGAAAGAGACAGTTGACCCTGTTCAGGTGGTGTTGAGACAGTTGCCTGAACCATGTGAGCGCTCTTCCAGAAGAAAAAACTTTATCGACACAACCTGTGACGCTCAACAGACACAAACTGGCAGCGTCCAAGACAACCTTTTATCTGTCCTCACTTTGTTTTGAGTGTTCATCTTCTGTCGAGCTGCATTTATTTGCCGATTAACTTTTAATGGCAGCCCTGACACTAAAGATGCACACAATACGGTATGACTCACCAATAGATTTACGGGTCTGTTTTTGTTGTGGCTCGCCAGAACGCCTGGAAGTGCATACACAAGACTTCTTAATTCTTTGGTTAGCTCAGTTACAAAATAAAATGTAGCTTTTTTCAAATAAAATAAACTGTTGAAAAATGTTGAAAGGAAAATCTACAAAATGTAAACAAACATCTGCGGAATACTTCGTCTCAATGCACCGACAAATGCAAAACCAACACAGATCAAAATGTGCAAACAACATTATGCCAACAAAAATGCAACGACAAAGCAAATGCAATCACAAAACTAAATACAATGCAATGAAAATATATGTAAATGTAAAACAAATGCAACATTATTTAAACACAAATGTGACACAAAAAATCCGAAAAGCAGCGCTACTGCAATGCAAAAGTAACACAGAGCAAATTACAACAAAATGCATAACTCTGCAGACACAAATGCTACACAACACATCGCAAATGTGGAGCAAACGCAACACAAAGGTAACATAAAAATGAGCCGCAACAACAACGCAAATGCAAGTATAATGCAAACTAAATACAATGCCATGAAAATATACGAAAAGGTGCAGCAAATGCAAAGCAACAACAACACAAACAGAAATGTGACGCAAATGCAACAAGATCCAAAGTAAATTAGAACGGAAACACGAAAAAACACTATGCAAAATCTGACACAACAAATTGCAAAAGCAGCGCTAATGCAAGGCAAAGGTAACACAAATGAACCGCAAATACAACACAAATACAACCCCAATGCAAACCGAATACAATACAATGAAAATATACGTAAATGTAAAACAAATGCAACTCAAACAGAACACAAACCCAAATGTTACGCAAAAGCAACACATCGCAAAGTAAACTTAAAACCAAACATGATACTATGCAAACACAAATCTGGCACACGCAGCGCAAATGCAATGCAAAAGTAACATAAAGCAAATACAACACAATGCAAAAGAGGCAAACGTAAATGTGTTGCAACAAATCGCAAAAGCAGCTCTAATGCAATGCAAAAGTAACACAAAGCAAATACAACACTATACAAACAGAAATGCTACACAACACAATCGCAAATGTGGCGCAAATGCACCAAAAGGTAACACAAATAAACCGCAAATGCAGCGAGCAAACCCAATGCAAGTGCAATACAATGGGTTGCACGTACAGAATCAACTCAGAGCTCAACACATTAATTAATTAGGTGGAATCCCTGGGACAGTCGGAGTGAGAAATCCTTTTTTTTTTGGGTTAACCGATCCTCACCTGATGCTGAAAGATCAACGATCGGAAGAAAAAAAAAAAAGAAGTTAAAACCATGACAAAGTTAATATCAGCACAAAGGTTTCTTCAACACACTGCAGCAGCCCATGGTTCATCTCGTCGTCAACTTTATTCATCAACAAAACGCATACGCACAAGCTAGCCACCACAAGGAGTGACTCATCCTCAGTGTTGCTCATCAGACTCTCGGAAAATGTATTCCTTGTACATTCCTCACTAAATATTTTGTCCGACACCCAATCTCGGGCTCGGAAAGAATTCCTCTCTCTTGCACTCCTCCTCTAATGAGATCCCAGCATCCTCTCCATGAACCAGCGCCTCTGCCTTCATCCCCCCATTTCTGCATGCAAGTCGTCCTACGCAGGCCATTAGAGGGTCGTGTTGTCTCAGTGACTCATGATGCGTCTGAGGGTAAACTCCTCAACCCTCCCCGTCGACGCACCTCCCGCATCCGCCCTCGCCCACATCGCAACATCCCCTCTCTGATGCCAGATGTACCTTTCAGAGTGAATGAAGACGACGTCGCGATAATCGTCCGTGTGTGACTCAGTGTTTCCTGCCAGGTTCAGCTCCAATTTAGTTTTGGAGAGGAGAGAGCGGGAGCGACAAAGGAGGCGGGGACGAGTGAAACGAGGTAACGATAAGAGGAGGATGTAAACAGATCGACGAGAGGAGAAACATCACAAGTCTGAATTCGTAATAAACGCGCGAGACGGTGACGGGAATTTGTTTCCAAAAATCTTTTGTCATCTCTCGGGCTGAGTTTTTTTTTTTTTCAGTTGACAGCTGTCGGTGTGAGATTTGCACATCCACACACTTTAACTCAAAAAAACAAGAGATCCGGTACGGAGCCGAATCCCACAGACGCTCCTGCTTTACGTCTGGTTACAGCTCTGTAAATTTATTTATTCATACAGATTCCCAAAACCAAAACATCTGGAGTTCCTCTTAAACCTTAAATCCAATAACTTACAAGCAGATTAGTTATTCTTATTCTATGTTTGATGGGTTTCTAATCCGAGACAATGTTTCTCAGGGTCAAACGTTCTGTCCCAGTAAGTAAGTAATTTATATTTATTGTAAGTAAGTAAGTAAGTAATTTTTATTTGTATAGTGCTTTTCCAGACCAGGGTCACAAAGCGCTTAAACAATCAAAACAATATTCAATAAAGTATATATTTTAAAGGTCAAGATAAAACTGATAACAGAACAGGAGTTCCAGAAAATCAAGGAAAAGCCTGAACAAATAGAAACGTCTTAAGATGTTTCTTGAAGGAGTCAGTAGATCCATCAAGCGCAAAGAGAGAGGAAGATCGTTCCAAAGCTTAGGAGCAACAGCCTGGAAGGATTTCTCTCCTCTGGTCCTGAACCGTGTTCAGGAACCATCAGTAGATTCTGATCCACAGACCTCAGAGCCCGATCTGGGGTCTAAGGCTGGATCAAATCAGTGATGTAAGGAGGAGCCTGACAATGAATAACTCTGAAAGTAAGAACCAGAATTTTAAAGTTGATCCTGAAAGAAACTGGAAGCCAGTGAAAAGTTTTAAGGATCGGAGAAATGTGAGTTCTTCTACTAGAGCGGGTCAGAATTCTCGCTGCAGATTTCTGAATCAACTGCAGACGAGACACATCCTTCTTGTTAAGACATGAAAACAAACTGTTACAATAGTCCAGACGAGAAGAAACAAACGCATTATATTATACGGATTATAAGCTCCAGATCATGTTCCGACAACATTTTCCTAAGTTTAGAGATTTTTCTCAGTTGAAGGAAACAGTTTCTGGTCAGTTTTCTGCAGTGTTTAACAATATTTTTGTATTGAGCACTTTTCCAGACCAGGGTCACAAAGCGCTTAAACAATCTAAACAATACTCAATAAAATATATACTTAAAACGTCAAGATAACACCGAGAACAACACAGGAGTTCCAGAAAATCAAGGAAAAGTCTGCACGAATAAAAATGTTTTAAGATGTTTCTTGAAGGAGTCAGTAGATCATCAAACACAGAGAGAGAGAGAAGTCGTTCCAAAGCTAAGAAGCAATAGTCTGGAAGGATTTCTCTCCTCTGGTCCTGAACCGTGTGCAAGGAACCATCAGTAGATTCTTCACAAGTGAAGGAATGATGGGATGTTGCATTGAAATAAATACATTGTACATTTTTTAAATTTAAAGGTTAATGTGGAACTTGAAGGTATAATACGTACGAGTTTTTACATTTTTACATTATTTTTATTTTCATGTTTACTGTAGTGTAGAGGAACGCTCATAATTATGCGTGCCGAAATCTGGCTACCATCCGCATCATGATACAGCGGCAACGGTACAATATATTTTTATACTGTCGGAACAACAACATATAGTTGTAGTATTGTCCGAGTACTTGACTCTGAGAAGTCTTAACATACCCCCTTTTTTAAAACCCGAAAATATGTCCAAACATTAGCTTTTTAAAGTCGCTGGAGTCGATTGTATCCTCTCGTCCCCAGTTATCTCCCAGATTATTGCAGTTAATTTTTTCGCTTCTTAAGTTGCGGAGGTGGTAATAACCATTTCCTAGTGGCCTAAAATGTAATTGAAACTAAAAAATCATCAAGCACCGTGTATAAAATAAAGATATATTTTATTTTATACACCATTTATTGAAATATATACCATAAAATACTTATAATAAAAATAAAATATCGGCCAACGTAACCGCAATGCAAACCGAATACAATCCAATGAAATACTCCTAATGACTCTTCACGACGCTGAACAACCTGAAAAGTCTGACTGTCATGTGACCACCAAACTGCTTTACAGCAGTGAGTCTGAGAAAGTCCTATCGTTTGAATTACAAATATCTTTATCCCATTCAAATTTGAAAAGAATTAGTAGTGAGTGGAAATTACCCGACACTAGGGGGAACCAGAAACTTTTGTTTTTCTTCTAGCATCCTTTGTATAGATTCTTTAAGAGGCACAGTGTACAGTATATCAACGCAATAGGAACTAAGACGGTGCTTATCAACTGGTGGGTGAGACCACCAGATGTGAGTCTCTTGTGGTCTTCATTTTGATCACGATTGAAAGAAAGATGGAGCGTGAGATGGTCGAGGGGATGCATCAGGTGTCCTCAGTCATGAGGTCTCTGTACCGGTCCGAGGTGAAAAGGTCTATGGCCAAATACATCTGTGACTGAAAAGTAAGATACAAGCAAACGCAAGCAGTGCTCGGAGCTTCGTCATTAAAGTGGTACTTTTAGTAGAACCGCTGCTCCACCAGACTGAGAGTTGTTTTAGGACGCCTTCTTTCTGAAGGTGTTCTGGGAGGAGAACCTAAAGGCAGACCAAGGACAATTGGAAACCATGTGGGTTCTCCTAGTAAGGTTTCTGGATAGGTTTTGGGGTATCGATAAAATAGTACCATGTCTTCTTTTCCTGAGGGATGTTGCTACATTCTAAAGCCAGAGCAGTTTTTTCCATAATCACACTCTGTAATTGACGGTATTTATTCTACCTACTGAGTCTTTAAAGATTTCATCAGTATGCCGTATACATTTTCATGGGCATGAACACCCCCCAAAAGCAGGATCATCAATAAGGATCTATCCTGACAAGAGTCAATCCACATGTACTTCCCGATAAAGCGTCTTCTACGGGCTGACATTGTGGGCGTGAGGTAAAGACAGCGTGGACGCCACAGTCCTATCAAGGAAGGTACTTAAGCACACACCACGAGACCACCACAATGCCTCTTTATGTGGGGATCATGCATGCACTCACACACACACCCAGACATCCGTAACTCTGATGTGACCAACGCTGTCACCATTTGCCGGCGTCAGGAACAAACTCCTGGTCCGAATGTCACACACAGCCCACGCAGGAGTGTCATCTCGCACGTCTTCCTTTTTCTCCCACTCGCTCGTCTTTTGAAGCCACTGTCAACACGGAGGAGCGACGGAGTTGATCTTTCGCTATTTGAAAAATATCTTTTGTGTCTTCGTGGAAGAAATACAAATTTGTTTCCTGGAGAGTGAAAAGTTTCATCATCCGTTTCATTTCTGCAACAAGCGTTTACATTTCCCATCTTTCTGTGGCTGTTGATGTTCAAAGGCATTTTTTCTTTTTACAGATGACACCACAGAAAGTCCATCATCATTATGAATGTCAAGGAAAAGAGATGGAAGTCTTTTCATGTCCCGTTTTTGTTTTTGATGTTTCTTACGACGGAGAAAGCGAAAGATGTAGTCATCAAATAAGATTGATGCAGACCGTTTATTTTAATGTCGTTCATCAACTGGTTCAGTCATCAGTTTAACAACAAAAGTGACAAAATTCACAGTAAAAGTACAATAAAATTCTACATTGACTTTAAATGTAATGTATTTTTCTCTGGTTTTAATGAAATACATGCTAGAGGAGGACATGGTAAATGATATGAGTCAACAAATATGGCGGCTTTAATACAAAAAGCATACGAGGAAAACACCTATAAGTTGGTGACTCTTACTATATGCTACACAAATCTTAGGGAACACAACACAACTCAAAGTCAAACGCTGCTCAAAAACCACACAAAAGCAGGTTCGATGGAGATGCAAATCATAAAACTCAAATGTAACCTCAACACAAACGCGAATGTAACACAAATGCATTCACTAAGCAAACGCAATCTCAACGCAATGCAATCACAACACAAATGGTACGCAAATAGAAACACAAATGCAAAAACACATTCAATAAGTGCTATGGTGACACAAATACAAAGCAATGCAATCGTAAAGCATTTGTAAAGCAAACTTTGACGCAATTTCAACACAATTTTGAATGCAAAGCAAATACCAACACAATATAAACTCAAGTTAAAATTGAATGCAACCACAACACATCGGTTCACAATTGCAATCACAATGAAATAACAATGCAATCATAACAAATAAGAAACAGTCAAAAGTCACAATGAAATTGCAATAAACCAATTCAAGGCAACATTATTATATACGGTGACAAGTAGTTAAAGAACTGTTTTAGATATGTGAATCTGTTTACACATAGAAATCATTTAGAAACCAGTGATACAAGTTAATTATTTCTAAGCCTATGATTCTATAAGTTGACAGGACAAACCACATGTTTTCAAACTCTCCCAACACTTCACTGCTTCTTCTCTGACAGCACATCTACTTATTCTCCCTGCTCGGCCCATTTTCTCTCAACTGGTAAACACTCGCAGATTTGGCATAACAAACCAAATAGCTTATCAATGATCCAGCCGTCACTTTAATCCCACTCTTTAGTCACAGCATTACCAGCAACAATCCTTCTTCTGACAAGCCCAGAGGAAAATGAATCTGCTCTAAATAACATATCAGTGGCTTCTTGCCACATCTAATCCATTAAGTACTGTAGCTGTCCAAACACTCCAGTCTTGAACATGAGTGGGGGCGAGGGGGGTACTAGAGTGAAATAATGTTTTTTTTATTGAGGGAATTATGGCTCACGTCACGAGATTCTTGAAAAATAAACACTTATGTTTCTAATTTATATTTTAAAAAAAAATGTGTAAATGTTTGACAGATTAAATCATTATGAAAGTAAGTTAGTAAGTCATTTATATTTGTAGAGCGCTTTTCTAGACCAGGGACCCAAAGCGCTTAAACAATCAAAACAATACTCAATAAAATAAATACTAAAAAGAAAAAAAAAAAAAAGTACTTCAATATCAGGTTATACTGTATGTAACAAGGTGTATTAAAAAGTCACTGTATCTGAATAAGTGTTACTTTAACACTTTGGTTTCTGGTACAATTTTTCTCAATTGTACATTTATATTTTTGTATACTTTTTAATAGTGACCTCTGTCACTATTAGGGATTTCCAAATTTTATGTATAAAGTTATGAAACTTTATGGTCAAACTTCAAGTCAAATATCGTCCTTTATTTCCTTATTAATAATGGTCAACCAGCAAAAAAACCTCCACCCCTCATGCTTTTGGTCCCAAAATGCAGTGCAGCAGCTATTATAATAATAACTTTCCCATTTGAAAATTCAACAACTAGTAATCATGTTAATTATGCGTTTTTATTATATTTATTTATTGTCTCGCCTGCAGTTAATACAAAACTCTGCAGCGAGAATTCTGAGCTGCTCTAGTAGGAGAACTCACATTTCCCTTATCCTTAAAACTCGGCCCCCAGTTTCTTTCAGGATCAATTCCAGTTTTTGCTTTCAGAGCTATTC
Source organism: Callionymus lyra (assembly GCF_982586985.1). Classification (NCBI taxonomy): domain Eukaryota; kingdom Metazoa; phylum Chordata; class Actinopteri; order Syngnathiformes; family Callionymidae; genus Callionymus; species Callionymus lyra. Next base: position 10,986,005 of record NC_141825.1, on the reverse strand, counting down.
ATGGTCAGGCTCCAACTTAGATCCGTGATATAATCCAGCCTTATATCTTAAAGCGCTTTGTATTCTCTCAAAGATATTTGGAAAAAAAAGGTTTGTGTCAAACATCCCCAAGTGTTTCATGCTAAGGATGGTTATTCTATTGAAAGATCAATCACATTTAAACTGACCTTCATCAAGATACTACACACAAATTGAGTTTTATTATAGTAAAATGTTTAGCCAGAAGTGCTCATCATTCATTACTGAACTCTCTGTACGGCAGCTATTATAATACGATGATCACTTAAACACACCACGAAACACAGCAACAAGAGCCAATATCCTCCAGTCGGGTTCTAACGTCAAAAAAGAGCCATTAGTGATATTTGTAGCTGGTCCGGTTTTTCGCTAATTATCATCGCGCAGCAAACCATCGCAACAACATTAAACAAGCTCTTGTGTCTAATCCCTCTGAAGTAAATGTTTCTTTTTCTTTAGGCTTTTGTCATCCAGTTACAGAAGCCGTTCATTATCGTGAACATGGCGGGCATATTATGGGCTTGTGAGCCCCAAGAGGACTCTGCCATTACAACCTTCTGTTAAACAGCAGATATCAGCGTGGAACATGGAGATGATCACAGGCAATTAAGAGCGGCGTGTTAGATTTCAAAAAATCTCGTCTAACTGCTCCACTGGGACGTAAAGCTTGTAGACACGCGCAACCTCCAAATTAGGCAGAACAGCATTTATTGAGGCCGATGCGGAAGGTTTGGTCCAGTTTGAGTGTTAATGGTAGAGGTTTTAAAGTTATTAGACCAAATTATCTGGTATTTTTCTTTGATATTCTTCCCATTTAGGCTATTATTTCTGTTGCTTTGATAATTATATCCCACCGAAAAAGAATCTCTTATAGTCTCTAAAGTCTGTGATTATAATTGGAATAAAAGGTTTGTGAAATTAACTTTTGTTAGCCAGGCGATTGAGAAGTTGAGAAGAACATTTTTAGGGAGAAATTAGATGAATAAAGTTGGTGTTAAATGAAGGTGTCCGCCTGCATCAAAAAACACAACATTTTCTTTTGAGAGGCGATGATTGTGTACAATGGTGTGAAATAAAAGGGGGGGGGCGATACATTATCTGGAAGGAAAAAAAAACACATAAGAAATAGTATTTTTATAACCATACAAAAAATACAATAATACTTTTTAATTAAAATAATAGAATCAATTTTTTCTAATTATAATCTTCAAATACTTCAGTTGTTCATGTTACATTTTTTGGTTTTATAATTTGTATTTCTTCCTTTTCTTTGTACGGAATGTCTTTGTTGGTCTGAGACTGATGGAATATTTTTTATTATAAAATACTTTTTAAAAAAGGACAGGTCATTATTTTATACATTATCAGCCATTATGACTGTATCTATGCTGCCCACATGAGATCAAAGTTAAATTTTGTATTTATTTGTTTTATTCATTTAAACATATAACGGCACTATAACATGTTTTGTTTCCCCCCTCCTATTTTCCTTTTTTTGTACTTTTTTTAGGTATTTCTTTTCCTCCAAATAATTTTGAGGTAAATTGAGGAATTGTTTAGCAAAAAACATGCAATTTATGGTATTTTATTTTTATTTTTCTATTTTTTAAAAATGAAGTAGGTATTATAATATATTATATACTATATTATGTAAAACAAGTATTAAGCTTAAAAATGTTCTGGTATAATAAAATCTATTTATTGTTTGTATATTTTTTATTTAGGTTATGTTTGTTTTTTCTATTGGCTTGACGGTCCCTTACCACAGTATATAATGTGTCCCCTGAGGAACTTAATTGTCCATATTTGCTTTAAACTGTTTATAAGCGGGTTATAATCGTTAGAAACTTTATGAATGTGTCGTTGGATCTCTAGAGCTCTGTAAACATGTCGCTTCATATTTCTTCCCTCCTCTCAGGCTCTGACATTATTAAAGAACGCCAAATAGCGGTGGTGTCAAGTGCTAACCGTTGTAGCCGCGGGGAGGGAAGGAAGAGGGGACGGGGGTTCCTTTAGATGCTATCTGTGTTTTATCTCAATTAGAACCGGGATCACAGCGACTGCCAGCCTGATAACAAACTGTCTGACAGCTCATCCCTCAGGACAGGAAGGGAGTCGTACACCGAGCGCTTGTCATCAGAGGTTAAACGTCCATCGTGATGAGGAGCTTTTTTTTGCGTTTGTTCGGAAGATGAAAGATGTTGGGATCGTCCCGTGCAGCAGTGTTGCTCTCGCCGAAACTCGGTATTGATAAGAGAAATGAAGCCCCCCCCCCCCCCCCCCCCTCTTATATCACCAACATGTTAAACAAGCCAACTTTCAACCCGGGAGCTGATGTTAAACTCCCGATAAAACACTCATTTCCACTCTTGCTTTGATCTCCCCGCTCATGGAAATGAAGATTTTAACCCCTCTGACCCCACTTCGTGATATGAAAGGAAGATATCGCCGTCCTTCAGACTTCATCCCCTTCCCCGCTGTGCTCGCCGCAAATGAACGTCACCTCCACGACAGACTCCCCCTGATGCCCTTAGACAAGCCGGAGGGCGGATAAGAAGCTCGGAGGGGGGAGCAGAAGGATGGAAGGACACAGCAGGTGACTGTCGCACTCTGGACTTGAGGTGCAATCCTCTGGTCCGGGGAGATCAAAAGAGGTTGTGAGCTAAAAACGAAAAAAAGATGGCACTTGCAGATTTTAAAAGGGGGTCGAGCTCGCAGCGAATGATTCACCTAATTTCCCAAGATAAAAGAAACGAGTGATTTGAACTCGTTTTTCTAATGTGCCTCGTGTTTCTGCAGCCACAGGGACCTGAAGCCAGAGAACCTGCTACTAGACGAGAAGAACAACATCAGGATAGCGGACTTCGGCATGGCCTCCCTTCAGGTCGGGGACAGTCTCCTGGAGACCAGCTGTGGGTGAGTAAGAGCTGGAATATTGATTGATGAGGATGTCAGCTCCGTGTGCTGCCCCCACATGGTCATGGATTGCTACTACAGACACCATTCTTTTTCCCCATCAGTAGTAATGGATAAGTAAAATGTAGAAAGTGCAATCATACAAACGTTTACTTAAAGTAAAACATAATTGACCCAATATACTGTATATATATTGGGGGAATGTGTCCCTGTTAGCAGTACAAATAGTTAAGAACTGAACTCTATTCTTTAAATGGCTTTGAAACAAGCCATTGATCAGGTTTAATTATTTTAAAATACTTTTAAACACATGTTTACCTCATCGAGAGCTCATGAAAAGCACCAGATTCAAAAAGATTCTTCTTTTTTTTTAAATACGTACAAGACGGACTAAAATAGAAACTTCCTTTAATGCCATCTTAACTAGACCCTACATTGTTTAATGTATGCACTTCTAAAATCTACCAAGATCTGCATCTAAACAACTTGAATTAAGTGGTTTTGCTAAACTAAAGCCTCAATACTTTGAATTGGAAATATGTTTTCTGCCTCCCCCTAGTGTCAGAAGAGTGACTGTGCAAAGCTATTATTAAAAATGTCAATTAATCATCATCTAAATGTGAAATACTGGGATAAAAACGTTTTTTTTTCCTCCCATAATTTAGAAGGCACCTGAATGCATCATAGTTATTATTAGTTAATCCAAGTGAACATTCAAATATGTTCTTACTAATGTGGAGAAACATGTCTTGTAGTACGACTCTGAGCCAGTTGCGACACAGTGATAATAAGTGGAGCTATCTTCTTCTCTGCTTGGCGCCACCTTCTTGTCTCTCTGTGTTGATTTTTCTTTTTTTTGGGGGGGACAAATGGACGACGGCGTCTACTCCCAAGAGCGATCACTTCTCCGGCCACACACACTGCTGCCCTCCGCCTCATCTGATGTGTTTTTATGATGTCACGAGCGCACCAAGCGCATCAATCTCTGGCCGGAAAAGGACTGCACGCACTCGAGGACACAAGCCTCATATCGGTGGAGAGTTTTTATTTAACCCTAAAGAGCGGTCGACGGAGTGCAGGTTCTGAACGGCCAATAAAAGAGGCGACCGAGCCAGAGGTGGGCTTTACGACGTGTGCGGTGCATAAAAACAAAAACAGCTTGGAAAGTGTCGCAATTTCACCGATGCTCTGGGAGAGTGTTTCTTCTCTTGTTCTCGCCAGAGACATGAGCTAACTGCTCTATTGTTAAAGGTCACCCCAGAAGCTGTTGTGTTTTTTTGGCAGAATGCTCGTCACCTCTGGGATTAGAGGCCGTCTTCATGTGAGATTATCAATCCTAGTCATGTGCGACTGAGGCTAAACTCTGTTGTGTCAGTAGCTTCAGTTGTGTGTCTTGACACATAACTTCAAAGTTCTTCACACAGATCGTCTCTCTTGGCCGTTTGTGTTTTCCGTGGCCTTCACAGAAATATGATGAGACTTTTATTTTGAAAGGAAAACTATAGAATTGCAATTGTGGTCGAGTCCCTTATCCAGTTTGGTAGTTTCTTTCCAATGTGTCGCTACTAAATAAGCTCTGTTTCTACATTTAAATGTTTAAAAATAATACATTTGTTTAAAGTCCCTTACGTTAAGAGAAAAAGAAAGAAAAAAATAATATTGTGACGCACTAGATGCTCGATCAAACAAGGGGGCGAAAATCATTTTCGCATTTAAGTCAATAATTATTATTATTTAATATTCAATAAAAAAAAGTCTTGTTGTAATTCTCTGTATAATTGTCTTATCTAAAACACTGGCATATTTAAAAGTTCATCATATCAATATGAATATACTTTTATTTTCATCCAATTATCCACTGGGTCACTTAAAACGACTTTAGCGGCCACATTTGGCCTGTGAAGCTGGAGTTTGAAACACATTATTTAGGACATTTATATCAGTACAAACGCAGCAGTTTTTGACTTCTTCACTTTAACCACAGCTGAAATGAATCGCGGGGGTTAGTTGAATTTACTAGTCCTGATATAACTTCCAAATAGATTATCATCATATCAAAGTCGCCTGAATAATAATAATGATTAAATATATAATTGTGGCACTTTCTAGATATAGATAAATTGCACATGTTCTTAATAAAAATAAGAATTTGTCAGGATTTGTATTTAAAATAACATTGAAACATATGTTATGCAGTTTAATAAAAAAGGTTTTTGCATTTTGACACGTCTTTACATTTTTTAGGACTAATTTCGCCCACAATTTCACTTAATTTCCATCCACTCTCATGTCCACTAAGGGTTGGTATTGTTTTCAGAGTTAACCGTCATTTTTTTTATTATAAGAAGTTATAAAGTTGCTTAAAACAAATAAAAAATAAACAGACATGTATGCGTTTTTTTCTGAATCATTTCTCATGTCGGGGCTTCAATACAAGAAGGACGTTACAGACGAACATATTTGGATGTTTTTTTAAGTGTCTTTTTGGACAAATATGAAGACGAAGACAACAGTCGCTACATTAAAATGAACAAACATTTTTGCTCTTTTACTCTAAAAAGGAACAGATTACTCTGAAAATAATCCCAACCCTTAGTCCACATGAGCGTGATTAGAAAATGAGTGAAATTTGAATTCAATGGAGCAAGATTTTCTGTAGAGTAGACGCCATAATAACAAAAAATATATGCATCTTCATTTTTGAATTATGATCTCAAAGTTATATGAGGAATTAAATCGTTCCTTCATCAGCATCTTGGAGTGAATCCCAGCTCAGTATCGTGACATCTCACTTTCATCCTCCAGCCACTCTTTAGTTGTTACTCAACATCTGACAGAAGGTCACGTGTCGACTCTTATGTTATAATCTGGTGGATTACATCATGGTGGACACTCCAGTCTTCCCTGGAAAAGATGGTCCGTGACAGGTTTTACTCAGCTGTGCAACATGCCCTCCGGCAAATCTGAATATTTGATCGTCTTTCCTTCTCGTACGGCACCGCGAGCGAAGAACTAGAAAAAAGCAGTTGAAAGTAAGAAAATTCTCCGTCTAAATAAGCGGCATCCGTGCTGGCGAGCCTCCAGCTAATGTAGGTGTCAGTCAATGGATGCGTAGTTATTGATCGTCCGTGCTCTTCCGACTGTCCCGTCTCTAAGTGTAGATATGACAGTTTTTAATTAAACGCATTTATCTGGCCTCTCTCCGCACGCAGCCGTCTGACACAAATGTATTCCGTTTGCCACGGGTAATGGAGCTGAGTGGAGGGAGCAGCCTCAGGTGGAGGGAGGGAAGCCTGCGAGCCAATCCACACGCCGTAGATACAGAATCCATGGAAGTACACGCGGTGTGTGTCGACGCAGCCGGGAGTTCATTAGCGTTTGCTGTTTGTTTAGTTGCATTGATTGATGGAGGGAAATTAACTTGTGTTAACAGTGAGAAGCTGAACAAATGATGGTGGAAAATGACTTGATAAATGAACTTTCTCTTCCACTTTATTCCGTCAACCCCCCTTTTTTTTATTATCACGCAGAGCACCAGGTGCTGTGGAGCTCGACATTTTACCTTTTGTTTTTTTTTACCTCAGGCATTTTTCTTTTCAAAATATTCAGGTAAATGATTTCACCCAGTGGCGATATATCCTTTTATGGTAAATATACTATTTTGAAAAAACTGAGTTATGCTCATGGAATAAGACTGTTACCAGTAAACCATATTAAACATTGAACCTATAAATGCTCCAAAAAATAGGTTAAAATAAAGTGAAACAGAGACAAAAAGATAACAAACTAAATGGATAAATATATGGAATCAAATTTGTGGATTTTTTAGTGCATTCTGGAACTTACTTCCACAATAATCTAGCTATTACAACATGTCTTTACATGCTTAAATAAGATAAAATGACTTTGAATACAAGTTGTTTTTCCAGTCCTCTTTGTTCTTGAAGACTTGAAATAGTGTTATATTTACTTAGACCACCCATTTAAACATATCTTTGAGTAAAATGCTGCAAATATGTTAACTTCTGTTGATGAACCGCTTAGAATTGCACATGTAATTGAAATGTTAGTGATCTACACCAGGTCCAATACCTTTTAACCCAAAAAATCGGTGTATTGCAAAGTTCTGTAGTCCATGAATGACGTTTCATTATCTCAAATGTTAAAAAGTCCCAAACCAAAATCAGAACAAAACTTGTTTGTGAAAAGACAGTAGATAAAAATAAAGAAGTTTCCTTTAAAAAAAAAAAAATCCTTGTGAAAGATAAATATAAAACAAATGTACTTATTATCCACTTGAAAATGTATTTTTAAATTTTACTTACTTACTTTTTAAGTTTTATATTACTTACTTCCTTTTTTTAAGAAATAAAGGTCGAAGGAAAAACATTTATTACGTGATTAAAGTCATACAAAATACTTTAAGAACTTGTAAGAACATATTAGTAAATACTGGTCAGTGTGTCCCCAATAAACATCATATTTAAGTACACATGACTTAAAAAAAGTATTAAGAATTAAATATTTAAATAATTGCTGCAGCAGCATATCACGATACTTTGATCTTGGATATAACCTCCTAATACACGGTATAAATATGTATTTTTTTTCAAACCCTACATACGTCTGCACATCAACTACATTAGATGGCATGAGAAAAAAGAAAAGTAAAAGTTGTTTTTTAAGTGACTAACACTGGGTGTGACCGCCTCACAGCAAGAAGGTTGCGGGTTCGCTTCCCAGCTTAAGGCTACGTATGGCATTTCTGTGTGGAGGTTGTTTGTTCTCCCGGTTAGTGCCTGGGTTTACTCCGGGCACTCCGGTTTCCTCTAACACTCCAAAAGCATTAGGGGTTGATTGAGAACTCTAAATTGTTAGTAGTTGTGAGTGTGTTAGTGTGTGAACGGTCGTGTATCTCTGAGTTCCCTGCGATGGACTGGCTCCAGGTGTCCCCCGCCTATTGCCCTAAGTAGCCAGGAAAAAGATTTGACTTAACATCTCAACGTATAAAAATATTTTGTGATATATCAAAATAAAAATGTTGATGTTTATCGGCTTTTTACCAACATAATTAAAAATGTCTGGTATTTTTTGAATCCATCCGAGCCTCATTCCCTTGAATCGATTTATTTAAGAAGTTAAATTGATGGATTTTCTTCCAAAATTCTCCATAAATCCAATATTTTTTGTGTGTGATCAGTTTCCAGCTGCAGTTGCTGCGTCGAAGCTATTTAGCAGAACAAATCAAAAGGCTTGTGTTTCCCAAAGTCGCTCGTGTTTTCCTCCTGGTTTGCATAATCACCTCAGACACTGGCAATCAGAGAGACAGAGATTGCTCGGGCACTTGTTTAAACACTTGGTGGCGGCGTTCCCTGCGAGTCGTCTGTGTGTTCACGGGCGTGAGGAAGCTCCGACTGCCAGGTGTGATGCTGGTGAGCACACAACACCTCCTGTTTGCCCTCCTGTGAGGATCCCTCATTAGAGCCCCAGACCCTCTCCTTAAATCACAGGATGGTGGTGGTGAGGTGTTGCTGAAACTAATGCTGTTATCTGAGGATTTATTTTGGTGAAAAAATGTATTGTGTGTGTGAACAAAACAAGACGTGATTCTTTTTCCCAAGTTTTCAATAGATGAAGCCTCATGTTCTGTGCTAAGGGATCGTACGCGCAAAAAACGTGCAGAAATACTTTTCCACGTCAAAGTCCATGTGTGTAAATAATGAAAAGAGCATTAAAAAGGTCGGACTTCCCGACACGTTTGAAGGCGTACGTCCTTATTTACTGCTCAATGCATCACCATGGGATGTACAAAGAATAGAATAGAATAGAATAGAAAATGTTTATTCATCCCCAGAGGGGAAACACACTTTTACAACAGCACAGTTGAAAAAAATAAAGTGCAAGGAAAAAAGAAATAATAAAAGAGATAATAAAAAAAATATACAGATTATTTACAATATTAGACATTTAACACTATTAACAAAATAAAATAGAATAAAATAAAAATAAAATAAAAACAAAAAATAAAATAAAACACACGAGAAGAAAAACACACTACGGATTAGCATCAGGATATTTAAAGTAGAGAGTTAAATATCCTGACAAGAAAAGTGTTTTTATTTGTGTGCATGTTCACAATTATGAATCTGAATATCTCTGTACTTTCCCCCATTTTCTGGACTTGAGTGTCCAACCGTATTTACTAGAAGATCCACAAACTTCTTTGTACATGAGGCTCCAGATTTCTCAAATTTTAAAAAACGCTTCAGTTCATGTTTCCCATGATGAGGATTTGACAGCGACTATTTGATTTACTGTCAGTCCATCCAGGTGCTGTAAAGATTAGTGGGCCGGTTCACCGTCTGCTGTGAGAGGACGCCCTTGAGCCAGACGTCCACAAAACAACAACAACGCCCTCTGAATCTAAAAAAAACCTCCCTATCTTATCTGTTAAAAAAAAACCTTTCGTCCTTGTGTTGCTTATTGTGATGATGACGATGTTATGATGAAGTAATTACAGTGAATAACTCCTCTTTTATGTCTTTGTCATCCCCATTTGGCCCGCAGATCTCCGCACTACGCCTGTCCAGAAGTCATTAGGGTGAGTCTCTGACGCTTCCTGCTGTTCGGTGTAATTAAATCTCCTCCTCCGCTCGCCTCGCTCCTCTTCTACACCAGGCCGACTTCACCGTCTTTACGAGGCTTGATTTCATTTCACCGGTCGCTAACAAACACTCTGATCCTCAGGGGGAGAAGTATGACGGGAGGAAAGCCGACGTCTGGAGCTGCGGGGTTATTCTCTTCGCCCTTTTGGTGGTGAGTTTCCAGGATTACTCCTCTTCACGTTTGTGACGGTGTAACTGTGGGAGTCAACACACAATCCTTTAAAACATTCTGAAGCTGGAAGAAGCTGTTTCGCCTGCAGTTAATACAAAACTCTGCGGCGAGAATTCTGACCTGCTCTAGTAGAAGAACTCACATTTCCCCAATCCTTAAAACTCGATCTAACGATCTTCCTATCCCTCTGTGTTTGATGGATCTACTGACTCCTTCAAGAAACATCTCAAGACATTTTTATTTGTGCTTTTTCTTTTTTTCCTGGGACTCCTGTGTTGGTTTTATGTGTCTTTACCTTTTAGAGTTTTTTTTAAAATTTGTAGGTATTTTTAAATGTAAGTAATGGTTATTTGTAAATCAGTATTGCTTTTGATTGTTTAAGTGCTTTGTGACCCTGGTCTAGAAAGGCGCTTTAGAAATAACCATTACTTACTTACTTACAATACATATTTATAGGAAAATCAAAATATGAAAATACTGAAAAATGTTCTACCTTTTAGAAATATAAAAATATGATATTATAGTTGCTGAGGGGAGCTTTCTATGAGCGTCTGGGAAGCTTAATCTATCCGTAGTTTGATTAAGTTGAATGTACTTATTGATATACCATTTTATGCAAATGTACCTTATTTTATTTACATGCATAGTATTTTATTTTATTAACGACGTTTGATTTCATTTGTTTTATTTAATTACATTTTTTAAATGCCACCATAACAAATTTCGGTCTTGTTTTTAAAACAACAACAAATGGATTCTGATGTACCCTACTGGTAGTTGCTACATCACGTATTTCAAATACTTTTTTTTAAACAATATGGGCATGACTCATGTGGCTCAAAGGTTCCTCGACTCGATAAACTTTCAATATCTTGTAATAAACACTCCTCAAGCAATATTCTTTCCAAAGACACTTTATTACCTCTGCCAAGGAGGGTTTAATGTATTGCTTGTAAATGGATTTTTAGGATGGTTACAGTTTCCAGCTGAGTTACAACAATAAAACAACCAAAAGAACTAGAAAAACGTCAAAAAAATACAAAATACCTGATACTTTCATTCAGCTTTGGTGTTTCGTTGCTAGTGTGTCCACTAGATGACGCTCTCTGCTGCATAATACATTGTTTGGATTAGATATTCTATTGAATACTCTTAAACAGAGGGCGATACCTACTGAGCTCTTAAAGACAAGACACTGCTTCATGAAGCTTCAACACTGTTCCTTCAACATCCTGTTCTAGAAATTATGGGTAAAATCATTATCGATGATGAGCTCCTTGGCAGCTGTATTCTCCATCTCGGTGCTCATCTAGTCTGGTCTACCTTAGCTGGTTTTCCTTCTGCGACATGAGTTTGTTTAGTGGATGTTGTTGTGAAGCTTCAACTCATCAACATTCTCACTCTGTATTATTCATGCGGTTAAACTAAAAGAGCCCAAAATAAACACCCGCGACACGACGTCTTTGGTCACGGGGCCTGATTTCTTTTTGTTTTGGCCTCTTTCTCGTCTGCTCTGTGTGTCTTTGTGCGGCACACGGGTCTGCTCATGTGTTGCATAAATATGACGTTGCTTGCCAAGGAGTGAACGCAAGCAGCCTGCTTAAAAAAACAACCAAAAAAAAAGTTTATACCCCGTCTGCGTCCGACTGTCTGGCTCTTCTTACCTCCTGTTGCCTGGCTGCGAGAGAACCATTTGTCTGATTGTGGGAGACGCTCCAACTCCACAGCCGTTAAACTGCTCTCAGATCATCTGTTACACAAGCTTGCCCTCTTTTCTCTCTCCTCACCAGTCTTACCCCCTTCAACCCGTCCTCGGGCGCAGGTTTGTCATCCATCAAGCCGCCACATCTGCGAGGTGACGGCTTCGCCCTGATAAACGAGAGCGAAGTCGACGAGAATGTTGGCTAATTATTAGAAAAGCTCCCGCTTGCCGCTGTTTATTATTTATGTTTCTCGCGCTGCTCCGGGCTTCATTCCTTTAATTGCTCAAGTTGTGAAAGTAAGCCACTTCTTTAAGTCATGCTGGATTAACGGTGAAAGTGTTTTTGTTTCTCCTGGCTTTTTAAAAATTTTATCGTGCGTCTCTTGCCATTAAAACCAGGGCATATTGTGGATTCCTCTGCTTTTGTTTTCACTCTCAGCAGCTCAAATGTAATCCCTGGCTTCTCCCTTCTTCCTCCAGGGCGCGCTGCCTTTCGACGATGACAACTTGAGGAATCTTCTGGAGAAGGTGAAGCTGGGTGTTTTCCACATGCCCCACTTCATCCCTCCCGACTGTCAGAACCTTCTCCGCGGCATGATCGAGGTGGACGCTTCCAAAAGACTAACGGTGAGTTCGGGGCGGAGGCGGTGGAGACTTGAGCGCGGCGCGCCTCGGGGCGTTTTTTTTTTTCCGCCCGCGACCGCGGTCGTTTCAACTTCACACACAACGGGAGCTCGCACGCGGCCTGAGAGGTGTTTTTGAAAATGTCAAGTCTTCGCATTCATCTCAAGATGCAGCGATATCTGTTACAGTTCAGTGACCATCTGTTGGCTGGACAGAGATGATTCATGCAACGTTCATTCATGCAACATTCCATTTGTTAGTCTGACCTGTCCGTCCGTCCGTCCATCCATCCATCCATCCATCCATCCATCCATCCATCCATCCATCCATCCATTCATCAATTTGTCCCTCAAGTCATTCATCCATTCATCTATCCATCCATCTGTCTATTCATCTATCCATCCATCATCCATTTGTCCCTCAATCCATTTATCCATCCGTCCATACATCTATCTATCCATCCATCCATCTATCATCCATTTGTCCCTCAATCCATTTATCCATCCATCCATCCATCCATCCATCCATCCATCCATCCATCCATCCATCCATCCATCCATCCATCCATCCATCCATCCATCCATCCATCCATCCATCCATCCATCCATCCATCCATCCATCCATCCATCCATCCATCCATCCATCCATCCATCCATCCATCCATCCATCCATCCATCCATCCATCCATCCATCCATCCCTCCCTCCCTCCCTCCCTCCCTCCCTCCCTCCCTCCCTCCCTCCCTCCCTCCCTCCCTCCCTCCCTCCCTCCATCCATCCATCCGTCCATACATCCATCCCTCCATCCATCCATTTTTCCCTCAATTCATTCATCCATCCATCCATCCATCCATCCATCCATCCATCCGTCCGTCCGTCCGTCCGTCCCTCCCTCCCTCCCTCCCTCCCTCCCTCCCTCCCTCCCTCCCTCCCTCCCTCCCTCCCTCCCTCCCTCCATCCATCCGTCCGTCCATACATCTATCCCTCCATCATCCATTTGTCCCTCAATCCATTTATCCATCCATCCATACATCTATCTATCCATCCATCCATCCATCATCCATTTGTCCCTCAATCCATTTATCCATCCGTCCATACATCTATCTATCCATCCATCCATCCATCCATCATCCATTTGTCCCTCAATCCATTTATCCATCCATCCATCCATCCGTCCGTCTGTCCGTCCATCCATCTGTCTGTCCATCCATCTAAACAGAGCAAAGATAATCTACCATCAAATCAGAAATGCATTGCTGAAGAACGGCCACTTCATCTTCCACCGTTGCAGCTAAACTGTTTAAACAACTTTTTGCCCTTAGAAGGAGGAAGTCAATATTTTCCCCAAATCCCGATGGGAAACTACGTAATAAACAAGTCGTATCCACCAACAGCTCATAATCGAAGCGTTGTCTTTACGCTTGTATCCTCTCGCCCCTCTTGTGTACCCAGAGTGTTTGCCCTTATAGCCAATTCTGTTGGAGTTCCTCCTCAAGTACAGGATGTGAATTCAGGCGAGGGTTGCTGTTTGTTTTGTGCCGCTCGACTGTGTAGAGTTCTCATCGCCTTGCCAATCCCTTTTTCATTCAGCGACTTATCACCCCTGGCTGGAGGAGAGCAGAGAAATGTGAAGGGCGGAGAGTCGTGATAAGAGAAAGTGAGCCGCGAACAAACAAAGGAGTTTGAATAAAGAAACGTGGTCAGGGATTATCATTTTTTTTACACAAAGTTGATAGACCTTTTTTTTCTGTTTAAGAAGACAATAGAGGTGACCTCCATCCACTTAACTGTCATAGGAGGATCTCAAAGTTGATATTCCTGCATAGGAAAGTGTTATATGGAAGCTGGCGTCATTCCTAATTGAGCTCCTTATGTCAGCACATTCCTGCACATCAATCTCTCCGCGGGTTTCAAAGTCAGAGTCCGGATGGCAACAGTTTGTGCAGTTAGTCATCAGCCATGTTCCTCTCCATCATCTACCTACCCCCCTCTTTGCAGACATTTTGAGAAAACATTGAGTTAATTTTCTCTGCCAGGCAGACGAAGACAAGCTGTACCTCTCTTCTAATCTTTCATCCACCTTTAAGTGGCCCTCAGGCTCTCAGAGTTAATCAAAGTGATCTTATAATATATAAATAGGGGTGTAAATATTAAAACAGCGATATATGGAGATTTTCTTTTTTACCCACAATACTTTTTCAATTTTCAATTTTTTTTTTTTTAACATAGTTGACAACATGATTTAAATTTTAATAAAGTGTTTTTAAAATAATTGATTATTCAATTTACAATTAACATGCACATATTGCTAATTTTGTAGTCATCCGCAGCTAATCCGAAGAATGAAATCCCTCTATATTTCGTAGATGACTGAGGATGAGAGGATGCAGTGACTCCAGCAACTTTCAATGTTGATGTTTCGACATGTTTTGGTTTCAAAACAATTGAAAGCAGTTAAAACTTCATCAAAGTCATGTGTTCTGTAAATTTCGGCAACGCAATAGTACTCGGCCAATACTACAAATATATAGTTGTTCCTAAAGTATCGTAATTTATCCCAATAGATTGTATTGTCATTCCTGTATCGTGATGTGATTTGTATCGCCAGATTCTTGCCAAAGCGCACCCTAACTTTCTAACTTAAACTAAGTCAGAAAAATGTGCTAACCGTGCAGTCCTTCCTTTCATGGCGTCCCTCTCCACAGCAGCTTATAGTTGTGCCCGCTTCCATCCCCCAAGTATCAACCTTCAACCTCTGTCCATCCATCAAACCCAAAACCACCTCCATCTTGGCTAATGGTCATGTCACACACGACCTTGATCGCTGCTCATGAAATATATTCAAGAACCAAATTGATCATCGTCAAATCTCACCTTAACCATTGCTCGCTCCTCTCTTACCAAACACTTTTGACACTTTTAACAATACACTAAGACTTTATCTTCCATTTTCTAAGTCACTATTACTTGGAGCAGTTTGAGGTTTTTTTAACCATGTTTATCATCCACAGAATGTAAAATAATGAGAACATTTTGGCCCCCGGTCCAATCATTATTACAAACAAGATTTTTGTGAGTCTCTAAAAACAAACAAACAAACAAACGTTGACATTAACAGTATAAAACATTTCAAATATCCCATCGAAATATGCTACGCAACTTTAGTATTCTAGATTTCCCATCTGGGTCCTTGAAGGTCATGTAGGATTTGTCGTCCTTGTGTATGTATTCCACTGTTGCAGAACTAGAAAACAACAATAACAACACAACTTAATAAAACAGTATACAATTATATCAAGACAATACATCTACTTTTATGCGACTGTGGTCACAAATGTTGTTTTGTATATCGTGCTCGTAACTTTTGCTAGCATTTTTGGATAGAATCAAGCTAGTGACACTACCTAACCCGCTCTAGTAGAAGAACTCACATTTCTCGCTTGATGGATCTACTGACTCCTTCAAGAAACATCTTAAGACTTTTCCTTGATTCTCTGAGACTCCTGTGTTGTTCTCGGTGTTATCTTGATCTTTTAAGTATATATTTTATTGAGTATTGTTTTGATTGATTAAGCGCTTTGTGACCCTGGTCTGGAAAAGTGCTCTACAAATTTAATTTACTTACTTACTTACGTAGTTACTATTGGTCTGCTGGACCTACAAAAACTTACACAACAACTCTTGAATAAAGGAATTTGTATTTTTTTTTTCAATTGGTGGTATCTGAAATGTGGTCCTTGGCAGAGGTATGAGCTCTCTGAGTGCTTTCCAAATCTGTAGCTGAAGTCCATGGAGAGCATTGGAGTCGATTTATAAACCTGCTCAATCGCAGTTGAGTATCACACGATGAACCCCGGTCACCCCGCTGCTCTGCTTTGCTGAATGTTTATCCGTAACTTTACATATCTACTTCTTGCCTGACAAGGACGGGTCATCCCGAGTCTCCCCCCCCAAGCCCCCGCCGCCCCCCTGACTTTGTCAAACAGCCCCCAGCCCTGTCCTCCATTAAGGGTAACGCACTGCTGGAGAATGTGTTACCTGTCCCCGCCGCACTCGTGCGTGGGAGCTTTAAGCAGCCGCTGAGAAGCGCTGGAACCTCGTGGAATGTCAAGTAGAGCAAGACGATTGAGAGCATTTAG
Source organism: Callionymus lyra (assembly GCF_982586985.1). NCBI lineage: Eukaryota > Metazoa > Chordata > Actinopteri > Syngnathiformes > Callionymidae > Callionymus > Callionymus lyra. Next base: position 10,969,771 of record NC_141825.1, on the reverse strand, counting down.
TGCTTTTATTTATTTATTTTCCTCATGAAATGTTTAATCTCTCACCCGCAGAGAGAGAAGAGATAAGGGCCTTTAAATAGGAAAAGCAGCAAAGAGTAAGTTGATATAAGTTTGAATCTTTAATCACGAGCACTGAAGACCCCAGACCTCCTTCTGAGTCACTATTCAAATTAAAAAAAAAAATCCCCTCCTGGTGAACTCGAGCTAATAAAGAGGTTGTCGGGACTAATTCTATAAACAGGCGGTTCATCGCGGGCCGACAGCCGACGGGAGGCTCGGATCAAGAGTCTCCGGAATAAAAAAATAAACGAAGCAAACTCTCTGCAAATATTCAAAAATCTCATTCATGATTTAACCTGCTTTTATGAACGCATTAAACCGTTAAGTGATGATGTCTACCGAGCTCCTTTTTCAAACATTCTTCGATGGGTTTTAAGTGATTCGACTCGTCCTCGCTCCACTGAGCAAACGTGTTATTGAGAGACGAGCGAACAAACATTTGGACCTGTAAACAGTGGTACCGCCCGAGGAGAGCTGAGGTGAGTGAATATAAATGCTCATTTCATGAGAAACAATCCCCAAAATATGAATACAAATCAAGCGGCGTGTTTAGTCAACGCTCCAAAGAATCACATTATCCGGAAAAATACAAAAAGTACTGACATTTTTTTGATGATTAACTGTTGTTTACTTGTTTGCTTTGCCTAATAATCTAAATATTTTCTGTTTTCTGTGATTATAATTTAAAAAATAATAAATAAAATGTCATCTTGAGGATTAGATTTTTTTTGGGTAAAAAACAACTGGTAGAAAAATAGTTCTTCTGAAATGGGTTTAAAGATGTTTTTATACAAAATTATGAAGTGTTAATCTAAAGTAAAAGCAGCTACTTTTAATTTCAACTAAAATAATCAAACCACTGGGACAATGACTTTGTTTGGGCCGATAAATGCAGGCTAAAGGGCCAGATTTGACATTCATGTTATTTAATGTCGTACACAACATATTTTATTACTAATCTCCAAAGAAATGATGATTCATTTTCACTTCAAAAAGCTCGAATGTGTTATTTTTTTCTGCTGTCGAGACAAACTTCAGGTCACGGTTTGACCTCGCTGGTCCTTCATCAATCATACGAGATATAAATGACCTCATCAGTTACAGAGTTGCCGGGGGGGACGGAATAAAGCAAAGGTCTGTCGAGGAGCAGCAGCTTTAGCGTTTAATTGGACCAGAGCTTATAAAAAATAAGTTTAAATATTGAAATATATATAGTTCATTCAAGAAATAATGTTAACGTGACGTGTCAGGACGATAATGCTCCTTCCACCCTTGTATTGTTTCTGGGTCAAGGTGACCCGAGGCCCGAAAACAAATGTGTCTGTGGTATCCCTTGTGTTGTTTCTGGGTCAAAGTGACCCCAAGACCCGAAAACAAATGTGTCTGTGGTATCCCTTGTGTTGTTTCTTGGTCAAGGTACCACTAACACAGTTTTCAGGTCTTCGGGTCACCTTGACCCAGAGACAACACAAGGGTTAATGTTTATTTATTTTATTTTTTTAATAATTTTATATTTTGTTTATATTTTATGATACAATTTCTTCCTCATAAAATAGAAAATATATTATTATATTATATATTGGTTAAACCTCTTTATAAATTTTTTTTTTATTATCTATTTTTAAAACATAAATAATCTTCATAATCTCTTTTAATATAGTATATTTTGCTCACCTTGGATAATATCTCTTTAAACCTATAATTATAAGGGATAATAAAAAGTTGTTTCCTTTTCTGTTAAAAAATGTATACACTTATTCTTTTAAGATATTGTATATATTTAAGGTTATAAAATGCATTTTTGGATTTTCTTTGGATTTGTCCAAGTACTTTGGTTTAACCGCTTTATGAAAATGTAATTTAGTGATCTTTTTTGAAACAGAATTATTAATTGAAATGTTTTGAATTTATTTGCGGTATTGCCTTGTTTCATGATCAGAATGTTATTGTAAGTCATCCTTAAAGTCTCTTTAAATTTAAAATATTTGACCCAGTTAAAATTGAAGATCTAATTATTAAGATCTAATTATAGGTTATTATAGATTTTTTTAAATTCATTTATCCAAAATGTAAGTCATCTATGTTCTGCTCTTAAGTCTAGATCAGGCCCCCTAGACAAAACTGAAACTCTGGTGATTGCTCCTGATGATAAGGTTCCAGGGTTGAGTCAGTACTTGGGTGACTTAGGTCAGTCTGTCAAACTGAGCCTGAGAAACCTGGGTGTTGTATTTGATAAAGACATGTCTCTTGTTCAACACTGTAGAAAACTGACCAGAAACTGTTTCCTTCAACTGAGAAAAATCTCTAAACTTAGGAAAATGTTGTCGGAACATGATCTGGAGTTTATAATCCATGCGTTTGTTTCTTCTCGTCTGGACTATTGTAACAGTTTGTTTTCATGTCTTAACAAGAAGGATCTGTCTCGTCTGCAGTTGATTCAGAACTCTGCAGCGAGAATTCTAACCCGCTCTAGTAGAAGAACTCACATTTCTCTGATCCTTAAAACTCTTCACTGGCTTCCAGTTTCTTTCAGGATCAACTTTAAAATTCTGGTTCTTACTTTCAGATCTATTCATGGTCAGGCTCCTCCTTACATCACTGATCTGATCCAGCCTTACACCCCAGCTCGGGCTCTGAGGTCTGTGGATCAGAATCTACTGATGGTTCCACGCACACGGCTCAGGACCAGAGGAGAGAAATCTTTTCAGGCTGTTGCTCCTAAGCTTTGGAACGATCTTCCTCTCTCTTTGCGCTTGATGGAGTCTACTGACTCCTTTAAGAAACACCTTAAGACGTTTTTATTTGTTCAGGCTTTTCCTTGAATTTCTCGAACTCCTGTGTTGTTCTCAGTATTATCTTGATCTTTAAAGTATGTACTTTTTTGAGTATTGTTTTGATTGTCTAAGCGCTTTGTGACCCTGGTCTGGAAAAGCGCTATATAAATAAATATTACTTACTTACTTACTTACCTAAATATCAAATCAAGTGAAAACGACTTGATATTGACTCGGATGGCCTTCGTTTCTCGCCGCCGTCGTGGTCACATGGCGGGAGCTTAAGATTTGGTGTGAATACGTGAAGGATAACCGGAGCTGATGTCTGCGGCTCCACGACAGTAGCAGCAGCAGCAGCAGGAGCAAATTAAAAGTCCCAACAGTGGCATCGATCCCGTCCTCCCCGGTGGAGACACATGCGAGACGACATCTTCCTTTTGCTGCTGCTGTTGTTGCTGCTTCTTCGGCAGACGGCGACGGGCCGTGCACGGTGGGAGGACGAGCGTGAGTGTTTGTGTGTGAATAAGTGGAGAAGAAGAAGAAGAAGAAGAGAAGCCCCTCCGGAGCAGAAAGCCTTGGCAGGGTCAGGACTGTGCATGAGGGCGATAATAGTCTTCGCTTTAGAGCTTTGTGCTCCGACTCCCTCCCTGCTCGTCCTGCCAAGTCCTCGCTCTCCCCCCCCGTTTTACTTACAGCGCATAAATATTTGAATTCCCTCTTTTAACCTGAGTTATCAATCCATTCTCATGGACCGCGTGTGCTCGGAATATTAGGATTCCACAGTGGGAGGTTTTTATTTTCCCCCCTCTCCCTGTCTTCCTCACAGCGCTCCTGGGTTTCTCCCCAAAAATGATGTCGATTTAATTCTCCGGAGGTGCCGGAGCTTTGTGTGACCAGACGGCCAATTAAAAACAAACAAGTGTTAAACAGTTCAACGCTTTCTAATTAATGTGTCTTAATTGGTTTATTTCTAATGACTTTTCTCGTTTATATGGTCTGTTTTCACCCTAAATGTTGTGCTTGACTTTCATTAAAGTATCGTTTTGTTTTACTTCATTAATCAATGCTTTAATAATCTGATTTAATCTTGTGTTTTTAAATCAAATTCACATTTTCATTTACTATGAGCTTATTCCTCATTGATAAAGTGATATCGTAGCATTTACATGACTTTAAATAAAACATTGACCAATTTAGATGCCCAAGTAAAAATTCCAATATTTAATTTTTGTTTCATTAAAATATGAATGAGGGAGATTCAACTTCTATCCTTCTCTCTCTGATGTACTCTTTTCTTTTCCTTCATTGTGTTTAAACCAAGCTTCCTTCTCACCTCAGTTCTTGTCCATCTATTCTACAGTATTCTACCACGACTGCACTCTCTTCTTCACCTATGAAGAGCTTATTTCCAATAGTAATTTCTTTCTTTTTTCATTTATATAAATATGTTAAAAAATGTATTTCCTTTTATCGCTATTGTTACTTGATTCCATAAATAATTTAATGGTTATTAAAGTGCAAAATTAATGAAAGACATTAACTTTTGTTCTTCTCCTTCTGATTTACTTTTTTCTTTTCCTCTATGGTGTTTCAAACAAAGCTTCCTTGCCACCAGGCCTGCACTCTCTTCTTCACATCCCTTCACCTGTTTTAACTGTCTTTTCCCTCAGTTTTATATTTAGTTAACAGATACAAAATGTGCCAATTTATTTCATGTTAATACTTATATTAAGTGACAATATGCACGTTTAGAATTCTGTTTCTTCTTCGGAAAAGTGTAACTGCAATGTCGCAAAATTACCAAAGAGAATATTTGTGTATATATAAAAAAAAAAACTTTTTATTCAGAGAGGCGTATGATTGTTAATTACTAATATGATATGTAACCCTGCCTTTTTGTTTAATTGTGGATGTTGTTTTAAACAATTTACATTGTAGGCTTTAAGTTAAACGTATTAATATTGTTTTTATTATTAAAAATAGATAAATACTCTTGTCATTTCCAAAAAACTGGAGAGAGGAAATCTTAAATGTAACTTTTTCTGTGTTGTTTGCTTGTTTTTTTTTTTTTTTTTTTTCAAGTTTCTAACCTCTCGTCTCTTCTCGATCCCACAGTTAGAGAAGATCCAGAAACACACATGGTACATGTAAGTACTCGCTCTCGTCTTCTCTCTCTCTCTCAATGTCCTGAGGCATGACACAACATGATGAATGACTCTCAGAGCTCCTCCGTGTACACAAGAGCATGTTTGACTCCACTCGCGGGGATGTTGGTGTAAATTGGTAGTGCATGAAAGAGGAGGCGCAGCAGAAGAGGGGGGGGGTGTGGGGGGGGGGGGTCGGTCGGTGGGGCGCAGGAGTGAGGAATGAACCTCTGCTCCCCCCCCCAGACTGAGTGTTTAACTTTCACGACAGGACACCTTCACCTTTTAAGGCGCCATCAATCTGTTGGGATGATGATGATGATATGTTGGTGGGTTTAGTGACGGCAGCTGCTGCTAAACTGCATAATCAGTTACACTTTCAACTTTTATTACATATTTTTATTATCATTTCTTAGTAGTTAAGAAACAAAATGACTTTTTTTATGATAAGGAAAGGCTATTTTTATATTATCTAGTAGTTAAAGTGGAAAATAAAAGAATAATCTTCATTCAGTTACCTTCTTGAATCAATTGAAACAGTCGAAATATAATATATTTTACATTAAATTGTTGTGTCCACCTGCAGTTTTAGGGAAAGCATCAGTCCATTGTCACCTCTAGATGTCATTGGATTTTTTTTTTTTTTTTTCAAACCGGAGTGCATCTTTAAAGATGGATGAGACATTTATGACGAGTGAAGGTTGTGAGTTCACGCAGGAGTGATGGTCTCTGTCGGGGGTCTGAGGGATGATGTGAACGGAGCGACGTTTCCCGAGACCAGGACCGGACAAATGGAGTGTTTGAGACTCGACTGTGAGGAAGTTTCCTGAGCGAGTGGATGAATGAATTAAGTCTGACTGAACATTAGTTTAGACTGATGGATGGATGGTGGTCGTGTGATGGTTTCCGTGGATACGGACTCAAGGCTTCAGGCTTCTAAATTGAAAATGTACTCCATTAACTACTACATAGTTATTACCTACATACACATAAGACAGTTTGATACACGCAGAATTTTTAAAAGAAAGTATCAAAAAATTGTGAAAAAAAACACAATTTATTCTTTTTTTTTTACATAAAAAATGGTGTTTTATAGTTAACCCCCACAAATTCAGTTTATTATTTGAAAAGTTATTACTACTATTAGTTATAACAGGAATAGTAGTAATAATAACCTTAAGACATTTTTATTTGTGCAGGCTTTTGCCTAATTTTCTGGAACTCCTGTGTTGTTCTCGGTTATCTTGACCTTTTAACTATATATTTTATTGAGTATTATTTGGATTTTCTTTGAGCGCCTTTTGACCCTGGTCTGGAAAAGCGCTCTATAAATATAAATGACTAACTTACTTAATAATTATAACAATAATAATGATAATATTAACATAATAACGACAACAGCAACAACGATTATAACAACAATAATGATTAAAAACAATAATATAATAACATTGATAATGCTCTCTAAAAAAAAAGATAACGATAATAAAGTAAAATAATCAAGGGAACCTGAAAGTTTAATTTTCCAGATTGATCTCTACCATAATCACCATCATTACAAAGACATAATGTTTCTAAAGACGTACAACAGATGCCTTATGGGCAGCAAGAGAGAAATAAAGGAGCTCGGGCGGGATGAACAGAAAGCGGGGGAGAAGTTAGTCGACTTAAGCTCCGGCATCTGTCTGTGTTTTAAAGTAATCTAACACTGCTCACACGTGGGAAGAGATGACAGTAAATATTTTAAAATGTCATCCAGAGACACAATGAGGCCACAAAACAACCGAAATGTGCGACGAGGCAGACGCGAGAGACAGAGGTTTATTCTCTCTAAACATCATTACAGGTGAAAATAAAGTCTCCAGAATTGAATAAAACATGTAGGTTTGTTTAATGAAAGTGACTTTACTGGGACAACAAACAAATCAAAAAAATATTTTGAAAACTCTTTTTTGATTAAATAATAATCTATAACACAACTGAAAATCTTTTCATCAACAACTTTCTTAACAATATTTGAATGGATTCATCAGATTAAAATAAATAAACAATTGTAAACCAATATAGCACTTTTATAATACTATTTAAAAACATATTCTGAATTTCAAAACTGTCCCGATTTTTATCTTGCAATGTGGAAAATCCAAGGCAAGTAGAGTAAAATTAATTAGATTATTGAAAATGAATGACTCAGGTTTAACATACAAAACTATTCCAAAAATAAAGTAAAAGGTGTCTATGTAGAGCTAAATCTGGCTCTTTTGACATTCCCTTTTCTTTCTTCTTCCTCCCAGCTGATCACAGTCTGGTTCTGCTCAAGGTTTCTGCCTGTCACTCATTACAATTCAATGGGACCTGTTTTTCTCTCTTAAACCGTTATGTTTCTTGAGATTTTATAAGTTTTGACACTGGTGTTTTTGTTAACAATTTCATGTTTTTCCCTCCAGCGGGGGCAAGAACGAGCCAGAGCCGGAGCAGCCCGTCCCAAGGAAGGTGACCATCCGCAGCCTCCCGTCCGCGGACGACATCGACCCGGACGTCCTGGACAGCATGCACTCGCTGGGCTGCTTCCGGGACAAAAACAAACTCCTGAAGGACCTGCTGTCGGATGAGTGAGTGAAGCCAACGACCGTCCGTGACAATCGAAAACCGAAGAGAGAAGCACTAGAAAGATGCAAGCGAGGTGTCAGTTTGGTTCCGATGAAGTCCTTCAAAGTTGTCAGTCCGGGTCGCCGAATCTGTCAATCATAAGAGACGGCTTAAATCTCGCCTCTGGATTCTTCGGCCAAACATTCGCAGACTTCCCTGAAGACTGAATTAAACACCGTTTGCCAGAGTTTAAGAAGTGCTGTAGAGAGGCGGCTCTATTAGTGCTGGACTGGACACAGAAATCTGCCTTCTTCGCTTTATTTTAGCTGAAGTTGCAGCTCCTTGTCTCTGAGCCTCCTACTGCTTCCCAATCTGTCCATATTAGAAGATTCCGATCCCTCGGCCGCTCTGAAAATTGGCCTTTGGGGTAAAAATACTGCCAGTGGAGGACAAACTTTAAACACTAGCGATGGTCTAATGATCAGTTAAACACCGTTTTATTAAAGTATTTCAATGGATCTTATTTGCTGCAGAGACAACCAAGAGAAGATGATCTACTTCCTGCTGCTGGACCGTAAGGAGCGATATCCAAGTCAGGAAGACCAGAACCTTCCACCGCGCAACGAGATCGGTGAGATATTTATTGTTTATCTACTAAAAAAGCAAATCATTGATGTTTTTTTTGCTTGAAACCTTTTGGCCCTTTTTAAACGTTTTTTAGTTTTAGCTTTATTGCTGTGGAATTGTTAACGATTTTCTTTGAAGATAAAGTACACTTTCAATATCGGACAACTATTCAGCATTACTGTAGGTTTAAACTAGAGAAAAAAGACAGCTGCATTTTTTATCATTATGGCGTAATAAAACAATGTACAACAGAAACGACACTGGAACGATACATTTTGACACATCCAAATACATTACATAATAACTTTTGAGTGTGTTCTTTATTGTCATAGTACTGCACAATAAAGGCATTTTATTAAGGCATTAAAATAATACACAAGCTACAAGGAAAAGAGCACGGATTCATGAAAAACTGCATATCACATAAATAATCGTAACCAGGCCAAAAAGCAAAGTAAATGTATTTTATGATTTCCCTCACTTTAATGTGTATTAAAAATGTCAAATCAGGGGTTTACATCACCCACGTTCACAAACAATTTATATTATTGTTATTGTTTTTTTTAATATTGGTAGTAAGTATTATTAGCAATATTATTGTATTTTATTGTTGTTTTTATTATTATCATTCTATTTGTTATTGTTATAATTTATATCAGTATTGTTTTTGTTGTTTTTATAATCATCACTCTTGTTTTTTATTGTAATTATTATTATTTTTGTTGTTATCTCATTTTAATTCAGTTATTGTTGTTGTTATTGTTATTATTATTTGTATAATTAGTTGTAGTATAATTACATAATTTATCCTTATTATTATTGAATATGACAAGGCAAAGTCGGTCTCAATGGAAATTGTATTTTAATTTAAAATAATAAAAACACCTTCAAGTTTGCATGTTTTCCATCATTCAACCTTTGTGTTATCTCAGTGTCAGGATGAACCAAAGGCACAAATGTGTTTGTGGTATCCCTTGTGTTGTATCTGAGTCAAGGTCATTTACCTCAATGGCTTCCATAAATACATTCACTGGTAGAGGTCGTTCACCTAGACCCAGATACAACACAAGGGACACCAAAAACACATTTGTTTCCGGGCCTCCGAGTCAAGTTGACTCAGAGATAACAACAGGGTTTAACTATTCGCATTCCTGGTCTTGAGTGAAACTAAAATAAAAAGTGAATTCTAACTATTATTTTAACGATTCATCTTCAACTGAATTAAACACTCCTTGACCTCCGGTCGTAATGTTCTTTACCACAGTTCTCTCGCTCAGTAAGCCCGGAACATAATCTATCCTGACACAAATCTGGGATGAGCACAGATGTTTCTACGGAGAGCAGCTTTTGTGAGAAAGTGTTTGGGTCGTCCTGACAGTGTGATGAATAGACTCCCACTTCAGCGCCGACCGAAACAGTCGATGTGGCGGCCATTAGTGGCAGGTCCGCCCGGAAAGTGTTGTTAGTTAAAGTGTCAGCGGGCGAAACATCGCTCTGCTCGTGTTGATTATTCAGATCCGCCCAAGAAGCGCGTGGACTCTCCCATGCTAAATCGCCACGCCAAGAGAAGACCGGAGAGGAAATCGATGGAGGTCCTGAGTGTCACGGATGGAGGGTCACCGGTGCCGGTCAGGAGGGCCATCGACATGTCGCAACACGGACAAAGGTAGGATACCATTTTTTTTTAAGGTTTTTATGGTTGGATTGTGCAGCTGCAGGTTTTTTAAACGACCTTATTTATTATTTATGCTTGATGGAGTCTACTGACTCCTTTAAGAAACATCTTAAGACGTTTCTATTTGTTCAGGCTTTTCCTTGAATTTCTCGAACTCCTGTGTTGTTCTCAGTATTATCTTGATCTTTAAAGTATGTACTTTTTTGAGTATTGTTTTGATTGTTTAAGCGCTTTGTGACCCTGGTCTCGAAAAGCGCTATATAAATAAATATTACTTACTTACTTATTTTCCGGACTATAAGTCGCAGTTTTTTTCATAGTTTGGCCGGGGATGCGACTTATACTCTGGAGCGACTTATGTGTGAAATTATGAACACATTATTACTGTTATATCATTTCACATGTTATTTTCAAGAGGGCGCTCTAGGCCTGTGTTGATAATTTCAACGTAGAAGAGGAAGCGCCGCATCTTCTACCCCCGGAGTTAGCGGAGTTGTTTAAAAGTGACACCGAGGATGAAGATTTCATTGGATTTTAGTTATTTGGAGTTACACGGACGGTTTGGTAAACTTCTTAGTTATTTATGCTATAGTTATCTGAATAACTCTTAATATGTTATGTTAACATACCAGGCACGTTCTCAGTTGTGTCATGTAAGGTAAGCATACCGTACAATTATTAAGCCTGTTGTTGCTTCTATTCTATTTTTATTTTAAATTGTCCTTCAAGATGACATGTATGTTCTTGGTGTTGGATTTTATCAAATAAATTTCCCCCCAAAATGCGACTTATACTCCAGTGCGACTTATATATGTTTTTTCCTTCTTCATTATGCATTTTATGGCTGGTGCGACTTGTACTCTGGAGCGACCTAAAGTCGGGAATAATACGGTAGATTTGCGAAAGCGCTCACCGTCGGGAGGATCGTCCAGAAAGACCCGCATAAACAGACTCTCTGCTGTCTTCTGTCTCACTGTAGTAGATCAGTGTTCAGTCAAAGCTTGGATATTCCCGAAGCCCGTTCAAAACGCAGCAAAGAAGAAAGGTATTCATTTGCCGTTCACTCCTTCCTTCCTCCCCACCTCTCCTCCTCCTCCTCCCCCTCTTGCTGCTGATGCTAGGAAACATGCATGACCGCTGAAGGATGCAAAACCCTCTCCTCAGTTCAATAGTAAGCATGCGTCGATAGAAGCGACTTGGGTTCTTCCCGGAGAACGCTTCACCTCTGCAATTACAAGTCTGATTATCCAGCAAACCCCTTTCCCTCTTCCCACTGTGAGCTCAATTATCTTCCCTCCTAAAAAAAAAACATTCATATTCATTTTCTCCCTCGCTGTGCCCTACTTTCTCTCTGGATACCCGGCATTTCTTCAAATTAGAACACTCGGCATACTGCTGCTCTTCCCCCCGCTATCAAAATGTGTTTTTGTTTAGTGCCGCTGATGGAAACAAGGACTTTAAAAGACGGGAAAACACCTTTTTTTGTGGCAGAGTTTTTACATTATATTTATGTTTTATAATGTTCTCCTCTAGGTGGCGGACAGAGGTTTTTAATCCAGTTTATTGTCAGGTGTATAACTCAAACAAAGAGTAGAACTCAGACCTGGTTTCACGCTTTACTTGTACAAATGAGGAAGAAAAACACAGAATTGACATGTCTGAATCCTTTTTGAAGCACAGAGCTGTTAGTTCGCTGTTATATCTATGTCGCAGTTTCACAAGTCGTCAATTCTCTGACTCCAAAGGTTTCACTAAAACCCAAACTGAGTTATTATCCTTCAAGATCGGAGTTAACTGTTCACTCCTTCATAGATTGAAGTAATCTGTGCTCCCTACAATTCTTTCCCGCTCGAGCAGTGATGCCATTAAAACGGTATAAATGGTTGGGAAAAACTCGATAACCGAATATTAGTTCAACATAAGTCATCACTTTTACAGCCCTGGGTTGTTCGTCTCAAGTGTGGAACAAGGGTTTCCAAGCACCCAAGTGCAGTATGAAAGGATTAACCCACGATCTGGAAATGAGTCAAACATCCTTCAATGAACATCGGTAGTTATTGCCGCCCCCATGCTTTGAAAGTTCAACCATTTTCAGCGACATTGTTGTCTATGTATGTGGACTTCTGGTTTTATTTTATGGGATTAAGCAGCACTTCTGTCTATGTGGGAGTTTAGGATGTCTTCACCGAGTCCAAGTAAAGTGGAAACAAATGTCGTAGTCCAGGGGTGTCGGACTCAATACCACAAGCGACCAAAATCTTTAAGCACTATTCATCAAATTCTACATTTAGCGAACTGTTTTTAAAGGTATTAATCCCAAATAATTAAATTGTTCAGTAGCATGTTCAGTAGTATCTGTTCTTTATCTTTTTTATATTTTATTTACTGGCATCTTTATACGTCACAAACATCAACATTTATATACTCTCTCTCTCTATACAGTATGTCTACATATATTGCCAAGGCCGACACCGAAGATATATATTGGAATCAAACACATATTTATATAAATTAAAGCTTTTTAAACCAAGAAAGTGTCTTTCTTTATTACATTTTTGTTTAAATTTTGAATCTAACTAATGGCTTTTGGGCCACATCTAGCTGAACGAATAAATATGTGCAGCCTAAGTTTGGATTCCATTTTCCTTAGTAACTACCATGATGCACTGCAAAGGTGATAATAGGACTCTGACTTCAAGGTTACTCGTGACTACAAGAATGACAAAGATATTTTTTAAAAATCAACAAAAAAAGTTCACATTAATTATTGTTTGAGCTATAGAATTTTTCGCTTCTACTATGTTGTCACCTGTAATGCTAGTTAGCTGTTAGCCACGGTTAACTGTTAGCCACAGCTAAAAGAGAAACAAAAGATACAACAAGATCAAGGATTTTCGACAGTACAATAATAAGCAAAACCGGATTACTGCGATAGTCCTAGTTGGTGCCGTAAAAGCCAGTTTAAATAAGATGTATTTTCCTGGTTAAAGATGAGGATTTTATAGAACATTTATCTTTTATCCTCTTTGGATACTTGTGGCGAGTTTGAGTACTAATCAAAAATAATAATAATAAAAAAATGTATTTTTAAATCAAGTTTTAATCGTAAACCAGCCTGAGTAACTCTTGGATTAAATACTTTTAAAACCATTTTTGTTGCTTGAAACAAAACGCATAAAGCAAGTTAAAAACCCTTAGTTATTACTATTGTGAGTAAACTACAAGCTAAAGATCAGCTAAACATTTACATTGAAAAATAATAGAATACATAAAAATGTTTGTTTATTATTTCACCAGCGTTCTGAGGCCACAAAGACACGATCCAACATGTGACCAAAATGATAAATAATTGAATAAAAAGTGTGTTTTTTTTTGAAAAACGTAAAGATTCCTCTCCCCGTGCTCCACTTCCTCAGGCCTTCAGGGCATCGCGGTCTTATCTCGGCTCCGTTTGAAGGCTAGTTTTCCTGTCCTTGACTCTGACTCATCGCTCTCAAGCAACAAATCCCAAAAATAGGACGGCTTCCAAAAAAAAAGAGCCCTAAACATGAAAGTTTAACAGGAAGAACAGATTCATAAATAAACTCCTCCCGCCCCAAGTCTTCCTCCTGTGGTCCCCAGTCCTTCACATGCTAGCATGGAACGGTAGCATCTCTCCATCTGTCAGAGTGGAGGAGGAGGAGGAGGTGGAGGAGGAGGTGGAGGAGGAGGTGCAGGAGGAGGTACGACCCTCCTGTCTTCCGCCTCCAGATCGAACATTCCTCTTTTAATACATCACTCTATTCTCCGGTGTGAGTGTTTGTTTCTCGGTGTGTGACTGTGGATGTCCTTCATCGTCACTGTCTGCCCTTGTGTGTATGTTTTGTGTATCTTAAGAAGTGTCGTGTTTGTGTCTACCTTTTTTTTGTTTGTGTTTGTGTCTTCAATGTCTTGTGTTTTTGTGCATGTATCGAGTCTTTCATTTGTGATCGCTTTGACAATTTGTGTGTGTGCGTTCTGAACTTTTGTTTGTTTATTCATGAGGCGTTTGTGTATTCGTTGCTTGGAGCCTTATCTTTCCCCGGCAGTAGCCGCAGAATAACAACAAATTATTTGGTTAAACTTTAGATCAAAGCTACGACGGTATGAGGGTCGTTTAAATACTTTTTAGGTTTTTTTTTCAAGGTTACTAGATTAAATTTACATTAATTATGAGTTTAAAGTCGTTTATATTTAATTTATTAAGAGATTAAAGTCATATATTGCTTTTATTACAAGATTAATGTTATGTATACTACATTTATTATGATATTAAATTCGTTTATATTTAATTTATTAAGAGATTAAAGTCATATTACCTTTATTACAAGATTAATGTTGTATATAATACATTTTTTATGTGATTAAAGTTGTTTATATTTAATGTATTAAGAGATTAAAGTCATATATTGGGTTTATTACAAGATTAATGTTATATAAATTACATCTATTATGCGATTAAAGTCGTTTATATTTAATTTATTATCAGATTAAAGTCATATATTGCGTTTATAACAAGATTAATGTTGTATATACTACATTTAGTATGCGATTAAAGTCGTTTATATTTAATTTATTAAGAGATTAAAGTCATATATTGCGTTTATTACTAGATTAATGTTGTATATACTACATTTATTATGTGATCAAAGTCGTTTATATGTAATTTATTACATCATAATAAAGTCATAAATATCAAGTTTATTACAAGATTTAGTTGTGATTATTGCCTTCATTATGAGATATATATGACATTTACTAAGAGATTTAAGTTGTGTATTTGTACGAAGTTTGTTAAGATATTAAGTTTTACATACAATACAACGTCTAATACGAGATTAAAGTCTTAAATATTAACATTATTACAAGATTAAAGTCTTATATATTACATTTATTACAATATGAAAGTAAGTAAGTAAGTAAGTAATATTTATTTATAGAGCGCTTTTCCAGACCAGGGTCACAAAGCGCTTTAATAATCAAAACAATACTCAAAAAAGTATATACTTTAAAGATCAAGATAATACTGAGAACAACACAGGAGTTCCAGAAAATCAAGTCTTATATATTACACTTTTTCACAAGATTGAGGTGTAAATTATGAGATTAAGTCGCATATAATGCTTTATTTTTTTACTAGATAAGGTCATAAATGATACGTTATAGAGATTAAAGTCGTATTGAAAAGTTGTTTCTTACAGGAAGAAAATATCTTAATGTAAATATATTTATTTAAATAATTTATTTATATATTAACTTTTAATTATTCTGGATTTGATGGTCCTTATTTCCTTGTAAATCAATTCATCAACACTGGTGTCATGTTTGATGAATGTTCATCAACACAAACTCTGTTTTCACTACACAAATGCCTCCTTCATTGTGTTGATGCTGAAAGTATCTGAGGAAGACGTTTAAAACTCAACCCAAGGCACAAGAAATCCCACTGATCTAAGTGTGAGCCGAGCGGTTGGAGAATGAGGGGAGGTTAATGATATGGAAATGAAATATGGAAAAGTGCTTCAGAGGGAAGAAGAGAATATCAAGTGATGTATTATTTTTTTTTCTCGTCCACGGTGCTGCTCTAGTCGCCGTGTTCAAGTACTGAACTTGACTGGGCTCTATGAAGTCGGGCTTCCGTTGCTAATTACCCAGCTGCTAATTGAGCGACGTGACTGAAATGAGACAAATGAAAGACTGATCTGCACCACAGGCTCTGACTTTACATTGGAAACCTGTGAATATTAATTCCCAGAATCCTCTGGGAGCCGTCGCGTCCAAGAGAAAGAGAGTTTGTTTCAACGGTGGCTTCAGCTCATGAGCTGTCTATATTTTATTTAGCTTCACTCTCATATGAGTGGAGGCCCCGGGGCCTCTTGTTCTTGTTACGCTCCCCGCAGGTTCAGCATGAGACCTGCATGGTTGCAGCAGTTTTTAAACACAAGTCGCATATGTGGAAATGAAGGGTAATTGAAAGATTGAAACAACAAATGTCCTACAGGGAAGATTTACCAAGGCCGTGGTTTGTCTATCCGTCCATCCATTCATCTTTCTATCTGTTGGTCTATCCGTCCATCACTCCTCTATCTTTTTATAGATTGGTTTAGCCATCTTTCTATCTGTCAAACCATCGTTCTTTCCATCCATCTTTCTGTCCATCCATCAGTCTATCTATTAGTCCATCTTTCTATCCGTCCAATCATCTTTTTTTCAGTCTATCGGTCTGTTTACTTTCCATTATTCTTTGGTCTATATCCATAAATCGAGCTTTCTATCGTTCTATATACAGTATCTGCCCATCCTTCTTTCTATTCATTCTATCAATTTATTTCATCCATCTCTCTGTCCATTTATCAGTCTATACCCGTCCATCCATCTTCCTATCCGCCTATATCGATCCAACCATGTTTCTATCGAACTATCTACTCATCCATCACTCTTTCAATCTTTATATACGGTAAATTTGTCTATATCTTTCTATCTATTCATCCATCTATCAGTCCATCTTTCTATCGGACTCTATACCCTTCTATCTATTTTCTATAAATCTATCGGTCCATTTATCTGTTCATCCATCTCACTGACCATTTATCAGTTTATATCCATTCATTTTGTTTCAAATCAATCAATTCATTCATCTTTCTATCTGTCTATCAATGTATATATCCACCTTTATATATATCCACGTATATCGGTCTCAATCCTTCCAACCATCATCTGTCCATTTCTATCCATTCTATCCTATCCGTCTCTATCTGTACATCTATCTTTCTATCCTTCTATCGGTCTATCTATCTGTCCATCCATCTTTCCGTCCGACCATTAACCCGTCCATCTTACTATCGGTCCATATATCTTTTTCATACGCCTATCTATCCGTCTATTTGTCTATATATCCATACACAATCTTTCTATCCATTTGTCCGTCCGTCCATCCGTCCGTCCGTCCGTCCGTCCGTCCATCCATCCATCCATCCGTCCGTCCGTCCGTCCATCCATCCATCCATCCATCCATCCATCCATCCATCCATCCATCCATCCATCCATCCATCCATCCATCCATCCATCCATCCATCCATCCATCCATCCATCCATCCATCCATCCATCCATCCATCCATCCATCCATCCATCCATCCATCCATCCATCCATCCATCCATCCATCCATCCATCCATCCATCCATCCATCCATCCATCCATCCATCCATCCATCCATCCATCCATCCATCCATCCATCCATCCATCCATCCATCCATCCATCCATCCATCCATCCATCCATCCATCCATCCATCCATCCATCCATCCATCCATCCATCCATCCATCCATCCATCCATCCATCCATCCATCCATCCATCCATCCATCCATCCATCCATCCATCCATCCATCCATCCATCCATCCATCCATCCATCCATCCATCCATCCATCCATCCATCCATCCATCCATCCATCCATCCATCCATCCATCCATCCATCCATCCATCCATCCATCCATCCATCCATCCATCCATCCATCCATCCATCCATCCATCCATCCATCCATCCATCCATCCATCCATCCATCCATCCATCCATCCATCCATCCATCCATCCATCCATCCATCCATCATCTAATCTAATTATATTCAGATGTATAGAACCACCACGGGTGGTCACACGTCTCAAGTAGCAAATATGGAGACTTCTAACAAGGCGAACAATTTAATTGTTCCTCTATCTGAAAGTCTGCTCAGAACCTCTTCATATCCAATTATGGCCTGATGTGAGCGCTCTAGTTAAGAGCGTTATCACTGGTTTAATAAGGATTGGACCTTTTTATCTACTGCTGAGTTTTGATCCCAACACGAGAACAAAAGTCTTTCATGTCCTTCAGCTCCCTTGATGTGTGAACGTTGGATTTCAGCTCTTTCCTTCTAATATTGACTCAAGTCCATTTACAGTTTTGGGTGTTGAAGAACCCCCTGATGTTTTAGTGTGTTTTTTTGTTTTTCTTTTGAAGTAAATTACTGTCGTGTGTGATAGACAACTCAATTGACTTATTGAGTGTTTTTTTTTTTTTTTTTTCAAACTGACCTTCAACACGTCGAGGTTGTATAAAGATAGTTTTATGGTGATAGTTCTTGTATGATTTGGAACACATTTGTCAAACCTAAGGCAAAATCTTGGCCAAAAAGCTATTTTATTTAGCACCAAAGTAGATTAATGTTATTATTAAGATAAGAAAGAGAAATGATCATGTTGAAGGACTCCATCAGATTTATTTTTCTATAGGAGGACAAACATGGAGAAAATAGAAATAGATCCATAAGCCAATATCGCATTGTATTTGTACTTCCTGTTTAGTAAATACGCCTTTTATCTGGGCCAGAAGCTTAATTGTAAAAATAAATGTTGGGACCCTGGTGTGATTGAGTTTGATACCTATGATTTAGAATGAGAAAAAACAACATATAACAAAAAAAACAACACTTATTTTGAGTGATTAAAATTAGAGACTGGTTGAGAAATAACTAAATATTTTTAGAAATAATTGATGACTAGACTTTGACTTAGACTTAGACTAAAAGTATACGTGCATAAGTGCAACTAATAAATACGTGACAAAGAAGCAGTTTAAATAGAATGTTGTGACAAACAGCCGTTTAAAATTCAACCCATCATGCATTAGAATAAAAACAGAATAGGAATTAATGAAAATGAAGTTTAAATTATGACTGTAATAGAAAGAGACGGCGATTAAAGACGTACTATACCTAAGATGAATTATGACTATCACTATATTAAGTGTTCTATGAGTTAGATGTAATACAAAGAAAACATAAAAAATAACATGTAAAAAAGTCACCATATAGAGCTTTTGTTGTTCCAGGGATACAAACTGACTTAAATTTGTGTGATTGATTCATCAACAAAAACACTTTAATTTAATTTTCTTTTCTCATTTTCGATTCTTATCCCGCTGACAGACATTTCCCCAACATGGTGGAATCTTTATCAACATGACTTCTCGTCTTCACGTGATGGATGATAAATGACCGTTTGCTTGTTAACTCTAAATAAAACGGCCGTCAGCAATGAATCATCGTCCCTTGAAAAAAAACAACAAGGGTAAAGCATCTGACAGCCCATTACTGCTCAACATAACCATCTGCAGTATTTGCTGTTTCCCCATGCTGGTGCGCCACCAACAGATGCACCGTGTCAGCGAACAATATGTCCGTCGGTTCCGCGGTTTTTGGCCACTTTTAACGTTGACGTCAACGGGACTCGAGCTGGAGAGAGCAGTGACTGTACGGTTTTGATGTAAATGACTGTCTGGTCTGTGAAAAGAGTCCAGGGGAGTCTCAACCGTCGCCCACCCGTCGCCGAAATAACTCCACGTTCCTATGGAGTGAGAGGTGCAAAAATAGGCGAGTGTGGGAGTTTCTATATTTGACTCTCCTGACGGCGGTTAGAGATGATTCTCTTCCCCGTGTACGACTCTCACGAGCGCACTCACGATCATGTGTCTTTTTATTATTTTTCTAATGAAAGTCAGAAACTAGTGGGTGTCTTAAATTAGCCGAGACATAAACCCTGATCCCAGATCTGGTATTATTTTTTAATAGCATCTCTCCGAGCGAGGCTTGATGTCCGTTTATGTGCAGATTCTCTGACACTGTGGGATTTGATCCAGCAACCCTCTCCATTACTCACAATCTTCAACCATGAATGTGAGTAATGAAGCAGCATTGTTTTAAATAGTTTTGTTATTGGAAGACTTGACATGATACACAAAACTGTGAACAAATAAAGTCATAAATTGAAAATAAAATAATAACTAAATTATTGATTAAGAAAAAGAAGGTCAAACTATCAGGTTTTATTTTTATTTTTTATTTTCAAGAATCTAAACTGGAGTAAACACACAGGAAAAAACAAGAAGAAATAAAGAACAATATAACAATAATACAAATGTATACCTTAATACAAAATCAAATAATGTAAAAATAAATAAAACAAAAAGTGTTAAATGACACAGTCAGTGGATACATTCATATGATGGAGCAAGAAAATTTGATTTGAAAGTATTAAATTCAGACGGTTTGAAAAATAATTATCAGATCAATAATTGAAACACCATGAAGCCAAGAGGAATATGTTTTTATTACGGACTAGTTTTAAAAGTCAATCATCAAACGAAGAATGATTGCTTTTCGGAATAAAAAAAGTTATTTTGTAATTTGTGAGTAAAAAGACCCGTATTTATCTAATGCATTGAAGGTCAATAAACTGGGAATAATAATCTATTTTATCTCCATCTTTTATTTGAAAGCGGACAAACTATTTTATGACATTAAAACAAATTAATGAATCTTTTACACTGTACAACACATTAACACTTAATTTGAGGAAAAAATGCTTTAATTTCTTCTGAAATATTAAATGTTTTCCTGTGATGGAAAATGTGGTCAACATGACATTGTTTATTTAACTGCAGATACATTTTTTAATCTTCAAAATATACAATAATACAATGTGTTACAGGGTTATTCATTTCATCTTAGAAATCCATACTTCATCAACTAGCTTATCTTGGAAGTTGTTCAAAATTCTCTTCACATAATCGCATAATATTTAACAACCTACATGTTACCGGGTGGTAAACTTAAGTTAAACAAACACAATTGTACTGTTTTAGACCTTAGAATTGAGTGAAATCTCTATGAACTGTCACCTAAAGAAACAGCGTCTTTGTAATAGCTGGAACACTCCAGCATTCTGTGGTGTTATCTAAACTGTGTCATGGGCATAAATCATTGTTTTTATAGAGATTTTTTGTCTGTAAGGTATCAAAGGTTTACTTTATGATGAAAATTCTGAGGAAAAAATTAAGTAAAAAAATAATAACATGGTTGGTGTTAAATATACAGTATGTGGGACCAAATATGGGAAAATTGTTCATATTCTTGCTTAACATGCAAACAGAAGGTATAGTTAGTAATGCTTAACACACAGTGTTGTGTGTCAGAAAGACAGAGTGTTGTGTACTATAAAAAAAACCCCACCAAACCTGGAGAAAAGTTAGCTTATTCTTCCCAAAATACACAAAACTGAGCCAAATGATTTTTTTTTATTATTTGTTATTCATTGATTAACCAACTAATTAAATGTTGTAACTTCACTAATTCACTTTCATGCAAGCATATTTTCTTTTTTTCATTTCAAAATAAAACCTTTTTTTTTTTTTTAAACACACAAAACAACCAGTAATCTGTTGCTATTTCCTCCAACACTACCTGGAAACACAACTTCCTTCCCTCCCCCTTCACAGTTGAAACAGAGGAAAGATCAGCACGGCCACATGCTCGGAGACACATCACTCCGAGGAAGTGAAGCAGTGGGAGGATAAAAAAACAGGAATTATTAAGGTTGAATGACAAAAGAAGAAGAGTGTTGTGACAGTGAGCAGCTGCTGTTTCCCAGTTTAAAGCCACTACGTTTGTGAGTCTGTCTGTGTCTCTGTGCGTGTGCGTGCTTGATGGAGACAGATTGTCCTGTGATTCTTGGTTTCTGAGCGAGGTTGTGCTTGTGGGGTTATTGACAGCATCTGTTGGAGGAGAAAACGTGACAAATGGCAACATCCCACAACACTACCCCTCTTCCCATCCCCCTCTCCATCCCAACTTTTCATTCCAGATCCATTTCCAAGCTCGCGCAGTAAAAAAGAAAAAGCTAATTGGAATGCTAATCTGAGGGAAAGAGACTCTCATTTGAAAATGAAGTTTCAGCTTAATAGCTTTGAATCTAATTGTTGATGCTGACTGTGTGTGTGCGCTGAGAGCCCCACTGGCCTTTTATCAACTTTCTTTTTTTTTTTTTCAAAAGGCTTGACAGAAACTCTAATAGTACCACATGTCGTTGAGCACTTTACGATTCCATTTACGAGCACCTTTCATAGTGATGTCAAATCCATTGTGTTGAAATAAATGGAAAAGAAAATCTGAAGAATTTGATCTGAAAAATAAGTTTTGCTATATTAAATACGTGTAAAATAGTCTTTTTATGTAGAATTTTGACCTTATATTTTCCTTCTTAATATTAAAAAGTACATATTTAAAATACATGTCTGGTCTTTCTAAGTCATAAATATATGATTTGTGACATTATTTTTTAATTGAAAATTGTAAATATTCAAATGAAAATGGTATCTACAAAAGGGTAAACTGAGTTTTAAAATACATTAATATAATTCCCGCTATTTTTTAACAGAAAAATAAAATAAAAATTGACAAATAAAATCCTTTTTTAAGATGAAATAAAATAAAGACATAACAAGTTAAACAATTGAACCTAAACTACAGTTTCAAATTATTACACTGATTATTTAAGGGGCAAAAAAAATGACGGACAGACAAAGGCCTGTGTTTTGGCCCTTATGCTAGAATTTCGATTGGCTCAATTTTTGTAGCTCAACATTGTGACTGGTGGAAGAAAATATTGACTCACTTAAAGTTTGTGATTTGTGTGTTGATATGTAACAGCAATCATTTTTGATTGATTTACAATGCACACAGAAATATTCATTAGTTCGTGCTCTCTTGCACTTAACAAGTGCGTTCACACTGAGCAGTGTCCGAAAATGTAGTGAACTATGTACACTCAATTGCCACACTCAAATGGCCAGAAAATTGAGTGTGGATCGATGGACAATTTTCACTCTTAACGGCCGCCATCTTAGTGACGTAGATGATGATAGGTAAACGGAAGCTACGTCACTGACGACGCGTCTTCAGAGCAGATACCGGCATAAATTTATTGAGAAAACACAAATTTTACCACAAAACAACACAACAAGAATAATAACAAAATGAAACAAGCGTAAAAGCGCTGTCAAGTGTTGATGATAGTGTTCCAACGGCTGGTTGCAATCAGTGTTGTATTGTTCCTCCCGTCAATATCAACAAGTTTTGACCAACAAAAAGTCACTCAATGTTAAGGTTTTTCAATTTTTTCCCTTATTAGCTGGAAGGGTGACCTTGACAACTGCTTCCTCCCTCAGTGTCCGTACAGCTCTGAAAAAAATGCCTCTTGTGTGTTTCCATCGCAGGTCGAGGTCCATCAGCGGGGCGTCCTCAGGCCTGTCCACCAGCCCACTCAGCAGTCCCCGGGTGAGTCAGGACGTCCTCCAATCCCCTTTAGTGTTGAAGAGTACTCTGGTGATCCGTCCCTCAAGGAGTTTATTCTTCATTCTTTCGACTGTTAAGATCTGAAGATCAGTTGGTTTAAGATCGAGCTAGTCCGTCGTACACAAAACTCAAGGCCAAACAGGTATTTACTGCCGAAAACCAACTTGAGAATTTAATTTCTCGTCCTCTTTCCGCCCCAGTATATTGATTTAATCAACACTGGACTGCATTGGTCTCCTCCAGGTACTCCAGTTTCCTCCTTCGGTCCAAAAACAAACCCCATTCTAGAGACGCGTCGATGAAGCCTCATGAAACGTGTATCACAATACATTGTCTCCCGTATTTAAATGGCCACTAGATGGCTTTGGCTCTAATCTACTAATTCAATGAAACTTGCCACCATTTTCAAATTTAGAGTGCCATCTAGTGGTCTATTTTAAAAGGAATGTACTGTATCACGATACAGTCAACCAGTCATTCCCTTATTTTCATGTAACTTCAACTTTATTGACAATATAATAGCGATAAAAGATCAATTCAATTTGCAACAAAGAATGATTTGTGAGTTACAATCAGCCTTCAACCCTGACTAGCTGGGATTTGCACCATCATTCTGCAACCGCTGTGTCTCAAATCGCATACTTCTCTTAGCGGTTGGTATGTATCAGGTATGTGTATGTACTAACTAGTACGCAAATTCTCGACAGATAGTACGTCTCAAATCAAACACTGCTGCTACGCACTAACAGGAAATGACGCGACAACTTCTTCTACTACTATTTAACGATGCTTGCAACCAACTGTATGAACACCTGTATCGCCGACACCTTTTAGTACGCCAATTAAGTGTGCACATTTCACATACTAAGAATTGAGACGCACTTATCCACTAAAAAAACTAAGTTTAAGTACGCAAGTATGCGATTTGAGACACAGAACTGCACTTAATATTTTGAATGCACAAGTGCAATGTGCACTCAATAGGCGCACTCAAATGGCCAGAAAATTGAGTGTGGATCAAAAGCCACTTTCCACCCTTCCAACGGTCGCCATCTTAGTGACGTAGATGACGCTAAACAGAAGCTACGTCACTGACGACGCGTCTTCAGAGCAGATACCGGCGTTAACGTCTCGAGAAAACACTAATTCAACCACAAAACAACACAACAACAATAATAACACAATGAAACACAACTTAATAACTTGTTTTAATTGGAGAAAAGAGCTGTTATGTGTTGTGTTCCAACTTCCTGTTGCAATCAGTGTTAAAAAGTAGTAGAAGAAGAAACTGTCGAGTCATTTCTGGTGTGTAGCGACAGTGTTTGTTTTTAGACATACTATCTGTCGAAAATTTGCGCACTGGCAAAGTACCTGCACTGTCCTAATGTGTACTTTAAACCAGTGCACTTGGAGAAGTGCGCGATACGTAACACAGCTTTGTTTTATCCCACGTCTGAAATACATGTTAAATGTTTATCCGTTCAAATGTAATTGAGTCAAAAGGGAGGGAAAAAACATCGAAACACTCAATTACCGAAATTGCCTAAATTGACGAAAAAACAACTCCTGGAGGGACGGACTCATCAAATCAAGAGTCTTTCTGGCAGACGAGATCAATTGTCGTAGCTTTGTCGGAGATGAAAGCGACACAATCTGATGAGCACCCACGGGAGATGTGGCAGCAACTTTGGGTTACTTCAAACGTCGCCCTCTTTCCTCCTCGCCTATTATCCCTTCTCTCCGAGGACCCAAACTCCAGCTCAGGATGCTTCACAAACTCCGGCTCGGCGTCGAGATCCTCGCAGCTCGGAGTCAACTTTTCCAGCTGACTAGCCTGAGAAGGCTCCAGATTAGCAGGATCCTGGAGGAAAGAGAAAAAAAAAATGTCTCCGCACTACACAGGTTCTCGGCGGCTGATCTGAAAGGGAAATTGATTTCGTAGAGCGAGCTAAAGCCGGGATTGTGTTGCCAGCACGAGGCTCTGTGTGTGTTTGCCAAGTGTGTGTGTGGAAACACAAGTGGGGGGGAGTGAAGGATGTTGTTGATCAGTGGTTCATCGCTCGCCCTGATTCCACCTTCATGAATCGATATGTGGTAAGTGGAGGGAAAACCTCGACCCAGGTCGTCTTCACAGTTCACTTGTCCGAGTCTTTGTGTGTCTGTCAGTTCAAACTACACTGTCGTTTTTGTTGAGTTTTTTTGGTTTGTGTGCACTTGTTATTTCACCGTAAAAACAACATAGTTGATTGTCAAACACTGTTTATTTTTACTAACATTCTCTTTCAAAAACACACACACAAAAATATACACACAAACACTCACACACAAACAAACATATGCTTTTTATATACACAAACACAAAGACACATGCTCGCAAACAAAAACACATACTCGCACAAACTCTCGCAAAGATAAACACAAACACGTCATCTCTCCTCTCACACACAGATTTTCTCGAACAAAAACACACACTCCGACTCTAACACACCGACACAAATACACACTCGTTCTAACATAAACCACACACATAAAAACTTGCACACACTTTCATTAACAAAGAAACAAAGAAACACATAGTCGCACATACGCTTTTATATACACAAACTCAAACACACTTGCTCACAAACAAACACACATACTCGCACAAACATAAACACAAACACACCATCTCTCTCTCTCACACAAACAAACAAAATTTCTCGAACAAACACACTTCCACTCTAACACACAGGCACAATTACACACGCTTTCTAACATAAACCACAAACGTAAAAAAACACTTGCATTAACAAACAAAGAAACACATAGTCGCACATACGCTTTTTATATATACAAACACAACATGCTTGCAAACAAAAACACATACTCGCACAAACTCTCACAAACATAAACACAAACGCACCATCTCTCTCTCTCACACAGACACAATTTCACAAACAAACACTCCCACTCTAACACACAGACACAAATACACTCTTTCTAACATAAACCACACACATAACAACGCACTTGCATTAACAAACTAAGGAACACAAAGTCGCACATACGATTTTTATATATACAAACTCAAACACACATTCTTGCAAACAAAAACACAAACTCGCACAAACTCTCACAAGCATAAACACAAACACACCATCTCTCTCTCTCTCACACACACACAAACACAATTTGAACAAACACTCACACTCCCAGTCTAACACACAGACACAAATACACACTCTTTCTAACATAAACCACACGCATTAAAAACACACTGGCAGACACTTGCATTAACAAACAAAGGAACACATAGTCGCACATATGCTTTTATATACACAAACTCAAACACACATGCTCTCAAACAAAAACACAGAGTCGCACAAACTCTCACAAACATTAACACAAATGCACGATTTTTCTCTCTCACACTAACACAATTTCACAAACAAACACGCACTCTCTAACACACAGACACAAATACACACTCTTTCTGACATAAAAACACACTTGCACACACTGGCATTAACAATCAAAGAAACACATGCGCTTTTTATATACACAAACACTCACATAAACACAGACACACTTTCTGTTCATGGCCCCTCAGGTAGAGTTTGTGTTGATATGTTCTAACCACTTTTATTTTGTTTTTCTTTTTGTCTTTCTTTTCGCTCTTCATCTCCTCTCCGTCCGTCCTCATCCCTCCCTCGCGCTCGC
This sequence comes from Callionymus lyra, assembly GCF_982586985.1. Lineage (NCBI taxonomy): Eukaryota > Metazoa > Chordata > Actinopteri > Syngnathiformes > Callionymidae > Callionymus > Callionymus lyra. The sequence goes on along the minus strand of NC_141825.1, from coordinate 10,943,016 downwards.
TTTATTTCCGCCTCGTTGTTCTTCTCTCTGTTGTGTTTGTTTTGTGACTCGTGTCCCGGTGACTGTGAACCACAGCCTGTTAGAAAGTTCGGCGTGCCGCCTCAGTCCCCGGATCTGCCGCAGTCCCCCAACGCCAGCCCGTGCCCGTCCCCCGAGCCCAGCCCGTACCGCACGGGCTCGCTGGTCCCGACGCCTAATTCGCTGTCTCCGAACTGCGAACCCTCGCCATCTGCCCTTAACAAGACTCAGACTCTCCCCGCCAAGCCCAGACTCGCCCCGAAGCCTCTGCACGCCACGCGGTCCAACCCGCTCCCCGAGACCGACCCAGATGCCGGACCCGAAACGGAGCCGAGCGCTCTCGGCCAGCTCCCGTCACACCCCCCATCTGCCTCCATGCCTCCCACGCCAACCTCCCCCACACCGCCGTCCTCCCCCACCCCGCTTCCCGGCAGCCCCCAAGTGCGACGCTCCCAGTTCGCCGCCAACCCCCAGCTCTCGGTGCCCTTCGGCCCGGCGGTGCCGCTCTCGCCCATCAGGCTTCACCACTTCCACCCGGTGGCGCCGGTTCCTTTCTCGTACACTGACCCGCCCAAATCTATCCCTCTAATACAGGTGACCCCTCACCCTTCCCCTCGAGGAAGCCCTCTCCCGACCCCAAAAGGTACGCCGGTGCACACCCCCAAGGACAGCCCGTCCGGGACCCCCACGCCGACGCCGCCGCCCAGCCCGTCCATCGGAGGTCTGCCCTGGAGGACGAGACTCAACTCCATCAAGAACAGCTTCCTGGGGTCCCCGCGCTTCCACCGCAGGAAACTCCAGGGTACGCTTAACGGAATATTGTGTAGTTTATTTTACCAAAAGTTTGCTACTTCATCTCTAAATTTCAATACTTTTTTTTCGGGTTTAAAAAAGCAAAATATGTTTTAAGGTCGTCCTCTGAAATTTATGAAAACAGTATAAGTAAGAGGATTTATTTTTTTTCCTTCTGAAGCAGATAATCCAGTTCATGGCCTCAACCAAGCTAGGCTAACGCAATGGTAGCTACGTTAGCATCTAAAGCACCTTATAGATCAAACTAGTAGAGACTTCATGTGTAACTAATCTTTTCGGAATGTCACATAGTCCAGTTTTTGGGTTGTCGTAAGAGGAATGATAAAAAAAAAGTTATTTATTGGTTGGAAGAAATTTAAATTTACAGTTTGGGACTGCTAGCTTCGCTATGCTAACTAGCATTAGCTTGTATAGTATATAATCGTCGCACTCACACGTCATCATTATGATGATTACAAACGTCAGATTTTTTTCCAAAACAAAATAATACAATAATACAGTTAAATTAAATGCTATTATTATAGAAAAATACGTTTTTGCAGCAGCAGTGGAAATAACTAAGCAAATGTGTATATGTTGTTAGGTTATGAAAGATATTTCTCCATAAAAATACATAATCTCAGGTAATAGATATAAATATATTTATTTTTTAGATATTTTTGGTCCTCAGGTAAACTGTCTTGAAGGTGTGAATCAACTTTTAAAATGTTCAGTCATCAGATATTTTTGGTTATTCATGAGGATAAAATTGTATTTGTTAATCGGGTACAATTTTCCATTTATTTTTTATTTTTAACAGTCCCAGGGCTTTGTAGTTTAAATAATTTGGTCTGGACTGTCATGAACCTGTGAAAAATTGAAAAAATAATTAAAAAAAAATTTGTAGATTTTTTATTAAATGATAGAAACATAATAAAAGAAAAAGTCTAGAAAATGTAACAAAGACACTAAAACTTGAAGGTAAAATTCTTCTCTTTTCTTCTTTACACAGTATTAACAAAAACTATGGAGATGTATGCGATATATATGAAATGTATTCATATGTAGGGGAAATTATGTATTCAAATGAAACAATTGAAAAAGTTTTTAAAAACTAAAATAAAAGCTACTTTAAGTCAGTTGTTAATGCAAAATGTCGCCAAAATAGAATCTAAGATTTTATTCCAGTGAGTTCTTCCGACAAAGTATTCCTCGAGAAATAATTTATAGAAACTAGATAAAAAGTCTCTTGGTATTCCACGCTTGTACGATCTGTTGCTGTCATAAATGTTTAAATGTTTGTTCTGAAAAAAAAACAATGTTCCTAGGAGGTCAAAGATTTGATGGAATAACTGTTTCTTTTTTCTCTCTTTCTTCCTTCTTTCGCTCTGACCCTTCGTCGTCACAGTTCCCACACAGGAGGAGATGTCCAGCCTCACGCCCGAGTCTTCCCCAGAGTGAGTCCTTCCCTCACCCTCACCCTCACCCTCACCCTCACCCTCACCCTCACCCTCACGACTGTGTTAGCTTCACTAAACAAAACAAGGTCCTTTGTTCGGAGCTTCATAAATGTTTGATCTGCTTCTCTGCTCCTGACCTACGATCCACACTCAGTGAGACAGTCGTAGGTGGTTTTTCTTTTTTTTTGGGGGGTGGTTGGTATGAGGAAGGAAAAAAAGTGGGGAGCCTGTGTGATGTTGCGAGGACCCTCAGGGGGTGTGGTAACTGGTGGTTGGCCTAGATATGCCTGTCTGCCTGTCTGACGTGGCCATTTCCACCTGGATGAGAAGATCCTGGCTGGAAGGATTTGGAGGAATGCCGGCTGGCACAACAATACGCCTCCATTTTTATGTGGAGGATCATTTACACTGTGTTTATTTCCATTTCTAGTGGGAGAGTTTTCAACGTTAACTAAGATTCTTCTGAATGATTAATAAGAAAAAAAAAGAGTTTATTAGTTCATGATGATGGTCCCAAAGAAATAAAGGAAAATTGGTATATAATCATTAAAATAAAGAATATAAAATAAGAATTTAAAATGAAATAAAGGTGCTGAAGAATGAATTTGATGCTGCTTTTTAGTAGTAAAAAAACAAACATACTGTATTTTACAAATAAATTAAATTTATATTAAGTTAATTTATATTAATATTATATGTCCGTGGGGAAAATATGTTTTCAAATAAACACTGTGTTTTATTATTAATGTTATTATTATTATTATTTGCAAATAAATTATTATTATTAATTATTATTTTATTAAACATAGTTGATATTTATTAATTTTTCTTACACATACAGTGTATTACTAGACACACCAAGAGATCATATTTGTGCATGTTTTTTCAGATAAAAAAAAAACAGATATATTTTACACATCTTTGGAGAAAAATATTTATTTAAATTAACTGTTTGTTTTGTTGTTATTTTATTCAACATAGTTGTTACATTCTAGAAAAATTATAAAAAAATATTTAAATAAATATTTAAAAAATATATATATTCCTCTTTTAAACTATAGGAAATGTATTTGCTTTATATATTTTTACTTTATTTATTTTTTATTTTTGCACGTCACTTTCATGCTTTTTTATTTTCTTACACATAATGTGACCCCTTTGTTACTGAACAGAGCTAGAGAGCATGTTTGTTGCTAATGTCTACGTTTAAAAAAAAATTGCAGCTTTTCTTTGTTTAACAATCAAGAAATATGCAGTTATATATAAGTTTCCTCATGGACGCGAAGAACATCCTGGCTGGAAGAAGTTGGAGAGTCATAAAGAAGCAACAATACACCTCTGTCATAGAGGCTTAAATTATATTGCGTTTATTTCCACTTAAAGTGGAAGAATATTCCACTTGCAGTCCTGCAACAACTAAGATTCTTCTGAATTATTAATAGGAACGCAGGAGTCCATATGGCTTATTAGAGTGTGCGGCTACATCTGGTCCGAGTTCAGCAGTGAATTCATCTCCCTCTTGCACCTTCTGGACCTGAGGTTCTGTTAGCAGCTCCATTACTCAGACGAACACCTTCAGATGATCATCTCTCAGAAGAGGTCTCCACGTCTGCGGCACGTTCACTAAAGCATCGTTTTGTCTCCCGGATTTCGCAGACTTGCCAAAAAATCCTGGTTCGGTAACTTCATCAGCCTGGAGAAGGAGGAGCAGATCTTCATCGTGATCCGAGACAAGCCTCTGAGCTCCATCAAGGCGGACATCGTTCAAGCTTTCCTCTCGGTAAACTCTCTCCTCCGACCTCTCTGACCTGGTTTTTCTTTTTTTTCTTTTCTGAAGCGTGTCTTCGTGTTCCTGCTGAGCAGAGTTGGTGTTTCTGCTGCGGCGATAGTTATGGGCTGTGCCGGAGCAGACGTCCGGCCTCAGGCAACATGCTGCTGATTTATGTGGCTCCTCAGTTAACCGTCTGTATCCAACACCTTTTTTTTCTCCTGCGAACTGCAGCAGGAACCATCGCAGTGGTCAGCAAAAACACCCTGACGCAGTTTTCTTTTCATCTTGAACTCGCTTATTAGATATTTTTGGGCCCCGCGAGGACTGCAATGAAGCTCCAATATATACCTTTTAAAAATCTGTTAATAGATATTTTGGTTCTGCATTACAAGCTTGAAAACTGTATACTTTTTTAAAATCTTTTTATCTGAGTTGTCAGATATTTTTCGTCCTCATGACGAAGAAATAATCCAATGTTAAAGATCAGTTATCACATTTTTTTGTTCATGATTAGGACTTTCATGAACATCAAAAAATTACCTTTTTTAAATCGTGTTTATTGGCTAGTTGTAGACCTTTACAAGGTTAAAAAAAAAAGAAGCAATAATGTTTTATTTATTTTTTATTTTTTAAAAAGGGCTAGAAAATGAAATCATTTGCTTCTGCACTCTTAAGAAAAACACTCTATTTAAATATGAATTAAATTAAGTATAATATATGTGTAGAAAGAAATACTAATTCAAATAAATACTTTGGGGCAAGAAAAGGTTAAAAGCAAATTATGAATTAAAAAAAAGTGATGTTTCATTGTAATTATACTTATACAATGATTTATGTTTTGTATGCTTTTTATTTTATATATTTTTTAACAAAATTGATATTTTCCCGATTTCAATTTTTTTTGGGATGGTGATCGTGCTCTTTAAACTTTTTATAAATTTAAGCATATTCTTTGTCACTTTCTTAACATTGATTTAAGAAAATAAAAAAAGTTGTTTACATTGTTTTTACATCTTTTATTATTTCTTTTAACAACCTTTTTTGGTTTTATTATGAGATTTTTCTTTTTTTTTTCCTCTTTCACATTTTCCCCTAGTTACTGAACTTCTGCTTATGTCTACCTTTAAAAAAAACGGGTCTGTGTCAGTTTTTTTCCGTTTAAACGATCAAAAAATATAGATAAAGTTAGATCATGAGGTGATGTTTCTCTGAGTTCGTGTCCTCTGCTGGATGCCCACGGTACTGCATGATGTTCCGGACAACAGTGGAATTATCCTGGTGCTCTAATGCTGCTCCAGTGTGATCCAGAACGTGACAATCTCCCGCTTGTTCATCGGGCCTGCAAATTCATTCCAGGAGTGTTTTTGGATAACTAAAGATTATGTTTATTAAGTCTCTCTGGCATGCTCGGCTTCTCCCCGGAGCTCTAATCTGTTGAGAGACTCCGGCGCATTTTTAATGAGTGTTTTTCCTCCACCCAGTTATTTACAAGCTGTGACTGAAATAGCTAAACATGGCGACTCTCCTCCGTCTGAACCTTCCTTCCTTCTCCGCAGATACCCAGCCTGAGCCACAGCGTGATCTCGCAGACCAGTTTCCGGGCGGAGTACAAGTCCACGGCGGGGCCGACCGTGTTCCAGAAGCCGGTCAAGTTCCAGGTGGACATCACCTACACGGAGAGCACGGCCGCCACCAAGGAGAACGGCATCTACTCCGTCACCTTCACCCTGCTCTCAGGTACGGTCGCCCCCCGAGCCCGACTCAGCTCTACGCAGTTTCATTGTCAGGGTGGCAAAAAAGAGCTGAGCCAGAAGGCCCGGAAAGAAAATGTGTCTACAATTCTGTTTTTTTTTCTAAGGTCGCTATCTTTGCACTATTTTGACCCTAAAAATACTAGTTAATAATACAGTAACATTATGATCACCTATCGCAAATGATTTTATGGTATCCCTTGTGTTGTCTTTGGTTCAAGGTTACCCGATGACCCGAAAACAAATATGTTTGTGGTATCCCTTGTTAACTCTGGGTCAAGGTGAACGACCTCCACCACTGCATATGTAAATCTAGAAGCCAGGGAGGTCATTCATCTTGACCCAGGGACAACACAAGGGATACCACAAACACATTTGTTTTCAGGCCTTCGGGTCACCTTGACCCAGAGACAACACAATGGATAACACAAACACATTTGTTTTCGGGCCTCATGGGTTACCTTTACCCAGAGACAACACAAGGAATATTAAAAAATACATTTGTTTTCAGGGCTTTGGCTCACCTTGACCCTGGTATACACAAGGGACACCACAAACACATTTGTTTTCAGGCCTTTGGGTCATCTTGAGCCAGAGACAACACAAGGGATACCACAAACACGTTTGTTTTCAGGCCTTTGGGTCACCTTGAGCCAGAGACAACACAAGGATTACCACATTTTTTTAATCTATTGTCCATTTGTCCTAAAAATAAAATAATGTTTTTTTTTCAGAAAAATCAGAAGAAAATAAAAATAAAAAACTGTTTTATTTTTAATATATATATAATATTTGTATTGATCATGTTATATAATAATATGTCCTACTTTTTGTAATTTTATTATTTAAAATAATAATGTTTTTGCTGTATTTGTTTGTTTTATCTATATTTATGCTAAAGAGTAAACATTAAAATGATATGTTCTCTTCATCACTTCCTTTTAAAAATATATGATATAATCGTCATCTGCTTTTCTTTCCTTAAATACATCGTAGTAATACTAAAAAAAAAAGGTCAAAGGTCGGTCCAGAGCGTTTATCTCCCTCTCTCCTCAGGACCGAGCCGGCGCTTCAAGCGTGTGGTGGAGACCATTCAGAGCCAGTTGTTAAGCACACATGACCAGCCTGGAGTCCAGCAGCTGTCCGGTGAGTCTGGTCACCAAGAATCATCCCTCACTTTTCCACCGCTACCTCATCCCTTCATCCCTTCATCCCTTCATCCCGGCCACTCCGCCCTCTCACAGCTGAGCTTTAGTCGATCCTTCCAAACTCCCTGCAGGACCGGCGTCTCCCCTGCATGCGTCTGCCTGCGGGGGGTCGGGTGGGAGTCGTGGCTCGGGGTCAAATGTCGCCGCTGATGGAAACGATTCCCCGCGACTCCCGCCTCACGCCAATGATTTGTTCGTCGACGCTCGTCGCCATGGCGACGCCGCTCCATCTCCGACCGCCCCCGCCCACCCCTGTGACACCACTGTTTTGTTGTTTTTTTTGAGTTGCTCAAGGGTGCTGACGTGTGTTCAAGTCTCCGACAACTTCTCCAAAGCAGACGAGACATGGAACCCGATTATTTTTAGCCATGACAGGGAAGTCCTGCCTCTGTGCGCCACCCGCGGTATAGACGTGACAACAGCTCCCTCTGCCGGTTAGACAATGCAACAACATTTTATGTTTCAGCCTTGACAATATTTAAGTAAGTAATTTGTATTTATATAGCGCTTTTCCAGACCAGGGTCACGAAGCGCTTAACCAAAAACAAAACAAAATTCAATAAAGTATATACTTTAAAGGTCAAGATAATACTGAGAACAACACAGAGTTCCAGAAAATTAAGAAAAATAGTTTTTCTTCTTTACTTTTATATATTTTTTAAATAAAATATAACACTATATATTCAAATGATAATTATCTTTAAGTTGGAATTGATTAAATTACTCAAGACTGTTGAAAAATGTTGTATTTATTTAGTATTGTCTTCTTTAAATAGTGAGTTATTATATTATTATATAATATTATATATAATACTATATTCTTAATATTTTTATAGATGGATAAAAATGATTTTTTTTAGTACAGATCTTAAGATTATCCATTATCAATTTGTTGAATTCCTTATGATAAAACGTTATTTTTATACAAGCAAAATAATTGCTTTATTGACTGCAGTTAAGTCTGGTTTTAGGAAGCATTTTAGCAACTTTATATGAACAGTGAAATTAAAAATATAAATATATATATTTTGTAGCTCTCAATGGAAAATGATTCCATCTTGTATATCAGAAAATCATTTGACCAAAAAGGATGTAAAATGAGCATCAAAAGAATGCGCTAAACCCAAAAATAAATGTCTTAAGGAAACTTTATGAGGACAAGAAACGTTATACTTGGTGACGCAAGAAGTTTTTTACGACAACAAATGGCTGCAAATCACATTATTATGAATTATTCAACACAAGAACTCAATGCATTAAAACCCATTGTCAATATAAAAACTTTAAATCACTAAATATGAGGTTGAAAAAGCAACAATAATCATTTTGGAACATTAAATGAGGGGGAAAAAAGAGAAATAATGTATTAATTATTTAAAGTATTTATAAAAAAGTTAACACCCAAGTAAACAAACTTGTAAACAATTACGACAAATTGTTCATCTTGGCTCCAATTTATTTCAAACACAATACATGACTAAACACAAACTTGAACACAACAATTTGCAGTAATAAACTCAGGTGTAGGTTTGTTGTCAAATTTACAGCAACTTTTCTGTTTATATCTCATCTGAAGTCGCTCTTTGATGACATCACACCTCAGTCTTGACGTCATCAAGGAAGTTAAATTTCGCTGCTTGTTGCCATTATTGCTTCTGGTGCATGAGCTGTGGCGACTCTCCCCCTTCTTTCCTTCCTTCCTTCCTTCCTTCCTTCCTTCCTTCCTTCCTTCCTTCCTTCCTCGCCTCCTCCGCCTCAGTCCTGTGACCCCGGTTGCTCATTAGTTTCTTCTCTCTTCTCCCCCCTTTTCTCACCCCCCCCCTCCTCCCCCAGGAAGCCCCCTGAGTTACTTCTTTGACGTAATCAATCAACTTTTTTCAGACGAGAAGAACGGACAGGTGCCGCACAACCCCGGCACGCCCGCCAAACGCTGCCCCTCCCCCATGCACGTGCGGCGCCACGAGCTCGCCGACGCCAACGACGGCAAATGCCCCCCACTGGCGCCGGCGGTCCGAGACCGGGCCCGCTTCCAGGAGGAGTGCTAGACCCTCTGCTTGTACATAGCTAGATATAGATATATATATATAAATATATAAACTTTTTAAACACAGAAAACTTTATTTAGATAGTTCTATTCAACGTTAACGCACTCAGAAGACACGCCCCCTTTTCCCCCTCCTTCCATCCTCATCCTCATCTTCATCATGTCGCTGCTGCTCTGACCCCCGACTTGTTTCCGATGCCAGGAATCATCCAGAAAACCTATTAAAGCCCCTCTTCGTCCACACGCCGGGCCCCGCCAAGAGAGACGGACAATTGTTGACGGAGGTTGTTTTTTTTTTTCTTTCTTTTTCTGAGCGGGTTACCATGGAAACAGGACCCTTCATACCGACCTTCATCTCCTTCTGTGCCCCCTCTTCTCCACCTCCTCCTCCGGCAGCATCGCGACACCATCGGCGTTTCCCTTATCTCGACAACACACACTTCATGACACACACACACACACACACAGTATGCACAGAAAACTCTGGGATATATTAACAGTGGATCACAAATATATATGTGTAAAAAAAAAAGAATATTGTGGAGAAAAGGGGGAGGGGCTTATCCCAAACAGCCGCATTGTATCGTTTTGCTTTTTAAATGTACCTTCTTTGAGATGAACTGGGTTTATTAGAGTTGATATTAGGGATGGGGGGGGGGGGGGGGGGCGGGGGGGTGGAGACAGTATGAGGGCGGGGCGGGTGAAGAGGGTGGGATTGTGGGTATTTAAAAATGAATGATCTATTCTGTTGTACAGACTGATATCATTTCTTATGTATAAACATGAAATGTCTAGTTGTGACACGATGTTTAGATACCATAGCGACGGGCGGCTCCTGTCCGTCACAAACTTGTTCTTATAAACTCCTGCGTGTGTTTTTGTTTTCTTTTTGTTACTCCATCACGTCTGTCGTCGTGACGATCGGCCTAATGTCAACGCGAGCGTTCCTGTCTCATCTGAAGCTGAAGCACTTTTTATTTTTATTTTTTTTTCAAATCCTTGATTTCCGGTCATACCTCTTCTCTTCGGCCTCGTCCACACGACCGCAGTTTCTATGAAGAAATCTCACTTCCTGGTCTTTTTTTTTAAATAAGCAGTGATGTGTAACCGGATGCAAAGCATTCTGGGAGTTTAGTAATTTCTATATATCACACAGTGATAAAGCTTCATGAAACAGAGTCATCGGTTGATGAGGTTTCATGATACAGTGCACTAGTCTTGTGTACTCATAAGTACTTACTTACTTACTTACTTACACTGACAGGCCACTAGATGGCACTCTTCTTTTTTTGAACGCACAAATAGTTATCATAAAAATATTTCCTCACAAGTTTGTGATGAAATATCATGAAACAGTTGTGTAGTGAAGTCACTATCATGATAAAGCGACGTTATCCAGTGAACCACCAGAGGGCACTATTGGTTTTGAAAAAAAAGGTTTCTGGTTTTATTTAATTTGTGGATTAGAGCCAAATATTATAAATGAAAAATGACAGATACTGGTTTAAAAATAAAGACACTGTATCATGATACAGTGTTTTCATTTTGAAAGGCCACTAGATGGCAGTCTAAGTTCGAAAATGATGCCAAGTTTCTTTGCTTTATAATCTTTAGCTTTTATGCACTAATTCAGTGATTGCCATCTAGTGGCCGGTCAATGTGAAGACACTGTAGATAGATAGATGGATAGATGGATAGATAGATAGATAGATAGATAGATAGATAGATAGATAGATAGATAGATAGTCATGATACAGTGTCTTCACTTTTAAGAGAGTTTGAAAACAATGCCAGGTATTTGTTGAATTAGTCAGAGATCGGAGGCAAAGGTTATAAAGCAAAGAGTGCCATCTAGTGGCCTGTCAGTGTATCATTAAACAGTGTCTTCACTACGAAGCTGTTTCACGAGGCTTCATCGACACATCACGACCACCAATTCATTAGTTTGTCTGAGAATTATAAACAAAATCCCGACTATATTCACCCCTAAGTCGCTGTTGCATAAATAAAATCTCAAACTATTAAATGTTTTTTTAGCTACTAAATATTTCTGAAATTCATAAAAACAGCGTCGTGTGGACGAAGCCTTAGACTCACGTTACCAGCAGTAGGAGTAGAGGAAGAAAAAAAAAAAAATCTGTGAAAAAAAAAATGCAATCGTGGATATTTTTGTATTTCTGTCTTTATTTATTGATGTTGGTTCATCTCGCGCTGTCATTCCCTAATTTATACTAACTTGTACGAACAAAAGCCGTTAGCTGAGTTGAATGTTATTTATTACCCTCCAGTGTGTTTGTAAAACGGGGCGACAATTGAAGAAAAAAGTATTTTCTTCAGCATTTTTAGCAGAAAATCACGTGACGTTCCCTCATTTAGGGATGTTTGGTGGGAGGAGGGGAGGGTTTTTTTGGAGGGGAAATAAAAAAAAAAAAAAGATTTACCAGTGATTTAAGAATGTAGACTTAGCCTCTATTTGAAGAGGATCTATCGCTCTTCTATTGGTATCGTTTCATATTATCGTCGGTGTCGGTCGGGCCCGAGGAGAAGGACGGCGCTCACGAAAAAAAAAGTCCTTCTTCTCGTTTTTTTTTGTAAATAACAGCTCTGGGGTGGGTTCGGATCGTCCTCCGGACCGTGCTGAGATTCCTGCTTTTAGCTTGTATTGCTGTGTGCATGTCAGACTTGAGCTTTTCTTTGCATGGCTTTCGTGTTAATGTTCCATGCTCAACTCTCCCATCCTCCAGGCTCTGTCCCTCACTTCTCTCTCTCCCTCCGCTTTGCTTTCTGGCCTTTTTCTTCGTCGTTTTTTCCTCTTTATCTCAAGGTTTTTTGAACGATGCTTCCTTCTGCTCTTCCTCTCTCTCTCTCTCTCTCTCGCTCTCTCTTTCTCCCCCTCTCTCTCTGGACAATATTCCGAAACACAAAAGCAATACCCTCCTGTTCACCCCTTTTTTTTTTTTTTTAGTTTTGTTTTGTTTCAACCACGGGAAGCTAGCAGCTCTGAGGAGAACCCGCCATGATTCTGTGAGCCGACACGGTTTCAGGACAGAGCAGGAACAAACAGACGGATGTAATCCCCATATGAACATAACTGTGAGCATCTTCAGTGCTGCAACAAATAAACTCATTCAGTTATAGTGTTGTCGTCTTCTTTGGACTGATGTGTGTGTGTGTTTGTGTGGGGGTGTGTGGGGGGGTGTGTGTGTGTGTTTGCATCAACCTCACACGACATGCATCGACTGACATGTTTTGAGTCTGTGTCACTGAAAAAGTTGGATTTTGATTTAGAATTTCAATCCTATATAATCGTATTAAATTAACCTAAAACAATAATTTGCAAAAACGTGAAGTAATAGAGGTTTAATTAAACCCCACGTTATCCAACTTTTTTTAAAATATATAAATCTATATACATGTGCGCAAAAACGTTCTCAGATGTGTTTATTTTTGTTCCTTATAGTGTGTATTTCAGTTTTGTACTTGTTTATGGTTTTAATCTGTCAAGATTCTTAGTTTTAACTGCAAATACGTTTTCAAATGTGTGAGAGACTTTTAAATGTGCATGCTAAATGTTTTTATGGTAAAAAAAAAAAAGATTTTATTTTATAAAGGAAAGTATTGTTTCAGGGTTTTTTAATTTTTTTTAAATACTTAAAACTTGTTTTAAGCATGTGTTTTGCACGAGGCTCTTGAGGTGACATGATGTTCTCTTTTTTTTAAAGGCATGTCACTTCAGTAGTTTTTCAACATGTGTGAAAAAGGGTTTCCTTCCTTCCCAACTTACTCGAGAGAAATATTGCAATTCCATAATTGGACACTAGAGGTTGTAAAAGATCAAATAAATAGAATTTAACTCATCAGCAGGAGTCAAATACATGCGCGTGAATTAATATTGTGAGAGGTTTCTTGTGTTTGCGCGACATTTTAAGAGCAGGAAAGTTTTTCTGACTTTTACTTTCCCGACTTGAGGTTTTCGTAAAAATATCAACGTTTCAAAGGATGACCGGATAATTTTTTCCTTATTTTTTTTTCATTGTGAAATATGTTTTTCAAGCGGTTTTTAAATGCGTTTGAAATACTTTTGAAAGTGCATACTAAATGTCTCTATAGTCAGAAGAATATATTGTATTTTTTTAAGGAAAACATTTAGTTTTGTTTTAAACAAATTTGTTTTTTTTAGAGTGCTCTTAAAGTGACATGACTTTTTTTTATGTATTTTTTTTCATGTCATGTCACTTCAAAGCCTTTGTATTTTGTCAACATGTGCGAAAAAGTTTTTTTCCTCTCGACTTACTCGAGATAAATATTGCAATTCCACATATTTCCACTAGAGGGAGTAAATCAATGGAATAGTATTTATTTTTTTCCCCTAAGCAGGAGTCGAATACATGTGTGAATTAATATTGTTGTGTGTTTTCGAAACACAATTTGTTTCATATTTTCCCTACATGATCAATAAATAAACTAAATTGATAAAATCAATAAAAAAAAGTATAAAGGTGCAAACCTAATCAGAATTAAGTGCACATTTGCAAATTTAACAGGTTTGTTTCTGCATAATTTAATTTATTTGACTAAGTTTGCATGTGTTTAAACAAGAGGCCTCTATACCAGCTGCTAAATGAACCAACAATAATAATAACTTAAAAGATACATTTAAATCAACGTCAATGTTATTTTAAATAACTTTTTTTTTGTGTTTTTTTCATGATCAGTTCTACGAGTCGACACAAGATCCTTCCCAGGTTTGTTTTTATTCCAGTACTCAGTAAAGACAACAGTCAGAAATAGTTGCATATTTGTCCTCAAGCGTTTGAAGCTTCATAAACTGTTAGTGCACCTGGAAACACAGACTTACAACATTCTTTTAAAAAATATTAATAATTATTAGGAATAAAACAAACATAAAAAGGGAACGCCCAGTTAAATACTCACGCTTCCTCTCTTCTCTCTTTAAATAGATAACCTTCATCTCTCGTCCTTCCTCTCTCTCTGCTCGGACAGTTTAGTGAGTAAAAGTGACATGAAAGTTGTGTCAAGAGACATGAAGCCGCAAGTCCAGCCTGGCCTCGGATCAGTCTTGTCTGATCAATGTCCTCTTTTTGTCCACTAGAGGGCGTCAGTGTCTTATTTGTTTTTTTTCCTGCCCTTTTACACTTGTCACTGCAACCGAACCGGATCATCTTCAGCATCAGCATCAGTGTCTTCTTCTCACACTCTGGACGACACGTAGAGGGATCGTAGTCTCTGAGCCAGCGTGGCCTCCAGCTCTTCCAGAGGAGACTCCAGGCGCCTCTGACCCGGTGGTGGCGGTGGCGTGTTGCCATGTCGGGATCCCAGGAGAAGACCCCGGAAGCTTTCTCTCTCCATCAGAGCCGGCATCTGCTGCAGGAAGTAGCCTTCGCAGAAGCTGCTCAGCTCTGCCGAGCCGTGGACCTGTGGAGAAGATGATGATGCTGTGAGTCACATGATCATGAAGATCTTTTTAAAAAAATATATATATTTGGTATTTTGATGTCTTGTGTTTAAGTGATGGGACTTATGAGAACAAACATTCTTATTCTAGGTGAAAAAAACATGTATTTTAGTCAAAAAAAGCTTTTAAATAAAGTTAAATTGGTTCATAAAGTAGATTAAAATCGTGAATATCATGCCGTGGACATTTATTTGTACTTTATGAAACAAATTGTTGAGAAAAACGGATTTTATTTTTAGGGAAAGTTCACCTTTGAAGCCTTGTAGATGTTGACGGCGTTATCCAGGCTGATGTGACGAGAGCAGATGAGTTCACAGTGTCTCTGCAGCGCCCCCAGCTGGAAGAGGCTGGCAGCTGACAACAGCTGTAGTGACGAAAGAAAATAAATTTTGGTTTAATAGTTAGAATGGAACGAAAAAAACGTTTATAATTTGACAAAATGGCCCCAAATTCACGATGAATATAAACGAAAATGAACAAAACATCTTATTAATATAAATACACATTTATAATAATCTGATTTTGTCAAGAAAAAGTGCAGAATAAACGACCAAAAGTCCCTCAGAAGTGACCTCTGGTGGCCCCTCGTCCACTAGTTTGAGGCCCTTTAATGTAAACTCTCTGTTGTCAACTTCTTACTTTTAGTTAAGAATTTGTACTTTTTCGATTGTTCAAACATCTCTCACCTCCAACAAGTCGGAGACTTTAGTTTTCAGCGACTCCGTTCCTCCGCAGTACAAGTATGACATCATCATCTGGCAAGAAAGAAAACCCACTTGAGTCAAAAAGCAAACTTTAAATATATACAAATATGTCTTTGTAATTAACAATGTAATACCTGGAAAATGTGATACTTGACGTCGCTGACCTCCACCGCCTTGTTCGAGCTCTTGTCCGATCCAGATTGAGCCAGAAGAGACTTGAATCTGATGATGATCAAATATTTGTCACTTCATGTCCAGTGTTTTGTTTTTTTGTGTTTGTTTTGTTTTTTACCGTTCAGAGGCTGTGATCAGCAGAACTTTGTGCCCGTAGAACGGCTTCCCTTCCACCATGAACGTCACGTCGGACATCTCCTGGTTGTTGAGGAAGTGAGGGTCTGTGGAGGAGAAAAATAAAATGTTATTTTAAAATTATTTTTAAACATGTTTTAAATTAAATTTGTCAAAATCAACAAAACAGTTTCGCAATTTTTTTTTACATTTTTCCTGAAATTGTCTTGAAGAAATGTACTTTTAAATGACAAATTTTATTTATTATAATTAATTTATTAATCTATTTTGTCGCAGAATGTTATTTTTAAATGTTTTTTAAACAAGTTTTAAATTAAATTAGTCAAAATCCACCAAATAGTTTCTCAAAAAAATCTCTCATTTTTCCTGAAATTGTCTTTAAGAAATGTACTTTTAAAATAAAAAAATATATATATTATAATTAATTTATTAAGCTATTTTGTCGCAGAATGTTATTTTTAAATGTTTTTTCAACAAGTTTTAAATTGAATTTGTCAAAATCCACCAAATAGTTTCTCAAAAAAATATTTTATTTTTCCTGAAATTGTCTTGAAGAAATGTACTTTTAAATGAAAAAATATATATATTATAATTCATTTATTAATCTATTTTGTCGCAGAATGTTATTTTTAAATTATTTTTAAACAAGTTTTAAATTAAATTTGTCAAAATCCACTAAATAGTTTCTCAAAAAAATCGTCCATTTTTCCTGGAATTGTCTCGATGAAATGTGCTTTTAAATGAAAAAATATATTTCATCCAAGAATTCGTTCCTGTTTTTCCATTGACACGAATATTTCCAAGAACATTCCTCACCCAGCTGGGCGGAGAGCGTGGCCTTGAGTTGAGGAACTCCTGGAAGAGGAGCAGGTCCAAAGCAGCGGCTGAAAATACAGGCCAGCTGCTGCGTGATGGCGTCGTTCTTAGAAAGACAAGAGGGCGAAAGAATTAGTCGCTGCACCTCAAGTCCGTCTCCTGGTGATGATGGTTCACCTTGGTGGTCCTCAGGATGGCGAACATGAGCGGCAGACCCACGGTGACCAGCTCCTCGCAGAAGTCCTCCTCTCGGATGGTGCTGAACTCTTTGAGGAGGGTCAGGGTGACGCTGGCCCGGGACTGTTGCTGAGCACAGCGGAGAGACTCCAGCCACACGTGCAGCTTCCACGGGACGCCTGGTGGACGCAAGTATGTCAGTCACGACCCAACGTTGAAAAAAGTTGAATGACAAATTGAAGCATTGAATTAATTTATTTTGTAGTATTCAATATAATAGTATCCAGTATAATGAAAGGTTGAATCTTTTTTTATTTCAATGTTCTAGCTCTCTTTTATTGTTTCCACTCTTTCTTTTATTCCTCTTTTTCTACCCTTTTCTACCCTTTCACTTGAATGGGAAAAATCTTCAACTCATGTTTCAACTCCACTTCCACTTTGACCTAGTACTTATACTTTTACTACTTATTCCACTACTACTTCCACTATTACTTCTAATACTACTACTACTACTTATACGTTTACTACTAATTCTACTACTACATTTACTTCTCTACTACTTCTAATTGTACTACTTATTCCACTACTTATTCCACTACTTCCAACTACCTTTTATTTTTCTACTACTTCTAGTTTTACTACTTATTCCACTTCTTCTACTTTTACTACTAATTCCACTACAACTCCAATTTTAATAGATTTAATTATATTATAGGATGTTTACAGATTCAGCAGAGTCAGCATTCACACTGCATTTTCTTCTGGAAATGCACATTTTCTAGTTAAATTATTATTTTTTTCTTTATAATAAATATAATTTCTTTTACATATAACGTTTGGCATTCTAATTACATAAATTTCATTAAAACAAATGCTCTAAATCAATAGTTCTTTCAATCATAGCCTTTTAAATTCTATATAAGAAATGTTGGAATAAAAGTAACACAATTCGGTAGTAAAAAGTATAAATCCACTTTCAGCGGACTTAGAACACTTTTTCTACCAACATTGTTATATTGTATTAAAAAGGTTACGAATAAAATAAAATAAAATACCACATTAAGAATTTTAACTTTTGCAATTAGAATGTGAAACTCTATGTAAAAAAATAATAATTTCCAAAACATTCAAAAAATAATTTAAATATACAAATGATTGACTTCTCATATTATATTAAAAAAAAAAAGTGCTTTAAATCTAGAACTAATTAAATTAGTTTTTAAAGGAAATGTAATTCTTATCTCACCTCGAGATAACACAAGGGTAAAATAATATCTAATTGACCCGAAAATAAGGTCACATGAACAAAGCACCAACATAACGTCTCAATAACTTATTATATGATGGTTACCGAGCGCTCGCAGCTCCATGGTGACGTCCAGGTACCCGTGCTCGGCGCTGAAGTAGCTGGACTCCTGCAGGGCCTTCATCCTGGCCTTGCACAGTTTAGGAATGGCCCCCTCAGAGATGGCCCCGGAGGACTGGCTCTGGAGCGGCGACAGCGGCAGGAAGGGACAGATGCCGGCCTCCTCGGCCTCCACGCCCTCGGCCAGCATCTCCTCCAGAGACAGGACGTCCTCTTTGACCTGCTGCGGCTGAGTCAGCAGCTTCCTCAGCACGTTCCTGCTCGGACAGAAGGAAGGAAGGACTTGAGACTTCTTCTCTAATGGACTCTTTGTTCCAGGACCTCCTGGACTCCTCAGATCCCACTCACGGGTGGAATGTGTTGAGTCTAGATGGTCCTCGTAGGGAACAGGCTCAGGGTGTTGGACGTACCTGTGGCCGTGAGCAGCCGCGTGACTGAAGCAGTTCATGTCTTCATACAGAGATGCCGTGAGAGCGTTTCCATCCTGGGCTTTGGAAAGAGGGTCTGCTCCTCTGGCCAGCAGCAAACTCACCATCTCGTAGTTTCCTGTCGAGAACATTCAACTTGAGCCACAAGAAATACCTTATAAAGTAAACAATTATCTTGTTTTTTCCTCTGATCTTTGCTTACGAAATCTTAGTTTACTTTACTTTTCTTCGACTTAAACTTTTTTTCTAATCATAGATGAGTATTTTGTTACGTTTATTTTTGAAAGGCCACTAGAGGGCACTCTCTGCTTTATAATCTTTGGCCCTGATCTACTAATTTAATGAAACCTGGCATCATTTTCAAACTTAGAGCGCCATCTAGTGGCCTTTTTAAAGGAAGACACTGGATCTTGATGTGTCACAAGGCCTCGTCGACCCATCGCCATCTATCAGACGTATGCTTGATAAAAAAACGTCAAAATGTAAAATTTACATTTTCAATGTTTAAGTTAACCTTTAAAAAAAGCTTTTCTGGAAATGTAGTCAAAGAATTGTAAGCAAAGATCAAAGAAAACGGCATTAAAAGACACATTTTCAGGTTGTGATCTGTATATATATGTGTGTGTGTGTATATATAATATAATATAATATAATATAAGTATATTTATTTAATTCTATAGACAAGAAGAGCGAGATAATGTCCTCGATACATTAGATTTCTTTATTTTTTCTGTCACCCAAAAGGAAGTTTATAGTGGAAAACCAAGGGTAAAAAGTAAATTAATTCCAAACAATAATAATCAAATAAATTAAATAAAAATGACAAAAGCACTAAGAACGCACAATCCTGTCTCATTATGTCACACATTTGTTAAGTTTCAGTTGACACATTCCATAATACCTTCTATGTACAGTTGTTGTTTTTGTTCTTCTCTGAACTCTATCATTGTGTATTTGATACCTTTTTAATTTGAGAAAAGACACAATTGCATAAGTTCCCTTTTCGTCTGTGATTCCCTTCATCATCAGTTTAAAAAGTCTTCTTAGAGTTTGTACAATAATATAAATACAATTTTATTTTGTCTAACTAAGTAGCATCGGAACCTTTATCCTAATGTATTGAAAGTTTCACTTGAACGCAACATTCTTCTCCGTAATAACTTATTTACAACTTTCACGAACCTCTCACACTTCCCACGTTTTCCCTCCTTTGTTAACTCTTTAATCACATTCTTTTTTTTTTACAATCCCACATTCCACCGCTGACACAAATTGCCTCCTCGCAGTTGTGATGCGGAGAATGCGGCTCATTTAGGGGCAACTATGCTCGGACGCTCCGGGATCGAAGGAATGTCGCCCTGGAGCTGGTGGACAGTCGTGAGCAGAGAGTTCCTCACGCCCTCATTCCTCCACACAGTCACTCATTCACACAACAGTCACGTGTCGGGGAGCGACGGCTGCCACTGAGCCCATGTTTTAGATCCTTATATATCCTTATAGATCCACTTCTGCTCTGAGGCGTGAGTGATGTCACTGCTCAAGAGTGTGTCGTCGACCCCCGAGTGAAGACTTTGAAACTTAAGAAATTAAAAGATAAATGTGTTTTTTTAAGGGCAGAAGATAAAAGTTTTTGACTCATCGTTAGCATTAGCTGGTTGTTAGCCTTTTCTTATTTAAATTCCAATCGATATTTAGTGGAACGCAGTCTTAAAATCACTCAGGCTGTGATTAAAAAAAGAAAGAAAAAAGAAACACTGACGCTGACTCTACTGTAGGTGGCAGCAGAAACAAAAGCGGAGCGAGGCGAAACTTTTTACACTGTTTCTCTTTTCTTTTGCTTGTATTAAGAAAATCGCAAAAAAAAAGTTTACATATTCCATTAGTGTAGACATTTCTACTTAGATTTCTACGCAGTTATTTGTGTGATATTTATAATTATTTGTTGTATCGTCCATTCCGAGGTTGGTTCTGCTTTGCTGTTATTTAAGGTTTTACAGTGTGTACAGTTCAAAAGTAAATAAAGATATTTTATTCAAATAAATTAATGTATTCAATCTTATTTCACCATAATATGCAGAACCTAAGGGAAATATTTTTTACGTTAATTCTATCATATATAATGTTGGTAATACTTAACAAATCATTGCAGATCCAAATGAATGTTAAATACTGAATCGCCACTGCAATATAGGTAAAAACAAAACAAAAAAGCAACTCAATTTCTTTTTTTTTCTCAAATCATTCAGCCATAGATGGCGCTAAAGACAGAGAAAAAAACAGTCCAATAGTCCAAGCTATGTAGCTAGGATAGCTAGCAGACTTGTTTCACTGAACTGACTGATGTTGTGTAACACATTATGATCACAGTAGTGTGCGAGCGGGTGTGTGTTTTTTGTTTTTTTTCAGCACCTGCTGCTGAGGCCAGCTGCAGCGGCGTGTCCGCCGTGTTCTCTTGTCCGTTGCGGACGGCGGCCCCCTCCACGCTGGCCCCCGCGTCCAACAGAAGCTGAAAATAAAGAGACGCCACATCTGTTACAGGAGCGTTCGACAATAGAGGGACCTTTCGAGGGCCCTGACCTCTGACCTAATAATCTGTTGATTTGAAAGTGTTTCCTTACCTGCACCACGGAGATGTGGCCGTGCAGCACGGCGAAGGTGAGCGCCGCCCAGTGGCGACTGTCGGGGTGCACGGACGGGTGTTTCGGGGAGCACGGCGGGACCTGGTAAAAATTCAAAATCAATGTTTTTTTTTTGCGTTAAAATACGATTTATCCATATTTTTTTATCCAAGTTTCCTGTTCAGTTGAAGCGTTGGACTGAGTTTCTGTGTAATTTATGATTGTTTTGATTCGAATGAGCAGAAACACAAATTCCGGAATGACTTAAGCACATCCTCGGAGGAGGAACTGATGTTTTTTCTCTGAACTCTGTTCATCAAAACCAGCTTTAGAAATCATCATTTACAAAAATAAATCCGTCCATCTGCAGGAAACATGGAGGATATTTACCGCGACGTCCGGGTTGGCTCCTGCATCGATTAACATCTGGACCAGAGCTTCATCTCCAGCTGCACAGGCGTACATCAGCGGAGTCATTCCCTGGAAGAAGGAATAAAAGGAAAATGAGAAACGAAAAGGATTTACAAGAGAAGGAGTGACGAGTGTACCTGGTCGTCCATGCTGTTGACTCCATCCGGTCCCAGCAGATCGATAGCTTGGCCGATCAGATCGGTGCGTCCGCAGTTGAGCATCCGGAATCCCAGATCCAGGTGGAACTTGTCTGTGGCGGCTTTGGAGTCCAAACGCTTGAAAGAGCTGAAGCAACATTCTGGTCTGAGAAGAGAATAAATGACAAAGATGTTTTATTATCATGTGGAAAAAAAAAAAAGTTTTTCATTTTGATCCACAAGATTTTGTCTGGTTTTTGCCAAAAAAAAAATATATATATATATATATAACATATTAAATCACTATTACTTCTATTATTATCTTTATTATTACATTAATGGTGTATCATGTTGATTTCATATGAAACTTAAAACTTAATTTACATAAATAAAAACTATTTCCGATTTTTTTTTTTGTGTTTAAAATCCAATTTTTTCAGCTGCTTTAGAATTCTTTTGCTGACATTATTCACATTGAGCTCTTGTGGCAAGAATCTGGTGATACGTTACATTTATGATAAAATATATTGTCATACTGTAGTTGTAGTGTTGTCCGAGTACCTGCCATCTAGCGGCAGGAGGTTTAATTGCAGCAACAAAAATGGGAGGAAAAACTATTTTAATGTTAATTGTAAATAATTGAATTGTTTTTAATTTACACAAACTTTATTGGAATATCAACAATAAATATTTAAAAACATTATTTTATCAAAACAGTTCTGTTGAACTTCTATACGTTCTATAGTAAAATAAATATTGCGATATATTTTTGATGTAACGCTATTTGCTTACACTCACTAATGTCCCTCAATAGGTTAAAGGCACAAATCTAATGTCCTTGTATGTTCTTAGGAGGTTAAACTTTACTTCAGATATGTTTTTTTCACACAAAAATATGCTTTAGAAACGTACTTCTAGTTAGTTATTATAAAATAAGCATAATGTCTGTTTATTAGCAACATGAAACCTTGAAATTACTCTGAATAAATTATATTAATGCGGATTAAAAAGTTGAGAAAACACGGCAAACTTTCCACATCATCTTTTTAAAACCCTGCATTTTGGTTTAAATAATTGTAATTAAACACTTTTTAAATGTATTTAAAGTGAATGAAACATATAATTGTGTTATTTTCTCATA
Organism: Callionymus lyra; assembly: GCF_982586985.1. NCBI lineage: Eukaryota > Metazoa > Chordata > Actinopteri > Syngnathiformes > Callionymidae > Callionymus > Callionymus lyra. The sequence continues at coordinate 10,920,389 of NC_141825.1, read as the reverse complement.
TAAAAGTGATCAAAGCTTCTGTTTCTGTCACGCCTGTCATGCCTGTAATAACGTGTGATTTACGCGTGAGTTTCCATTTACTTCAGCTGTCGGGGTTCACAGTCCAGACCCGGCAGGAGAAGCCTGGCCGTCTGTCTGACGTCGTCGCTGTCCACCAGCAGACTCTTGCGGTGCTCGGCGTGAACGATGGCCACCCTCATCCACTCCATCAGAGGGGGCAGCAGGAGGAACGGCCTATGAGGAAGAAGAAGTTTTCGTCACAAACGTGTTGCTTAAGTGAGTCAACTGATGTGCAGTTAAGTAAACAACGCAGTCATTTGACTCATGTCTGGTCCAACTTCCCCAAACATTGAGTCACATTGTAGACATGATATATAACACAATAAACGAGGGAAGCGTCACTGGTTTATCCACGTTCCTGAGCAAGAATCACATCCAGCGTCACATATATAGATTAAATAAACAATCAGTCGGTAAGTGACCTCATGAAACAATCTATTTTTATTCACAGGTGAGTCTCGAACTACATTTCAGGAGAATAAAAATAGAAAGTCGTACGAGATGAAGAGCCACAAGAATAAACATCAAGGAGAGGATCCGGACAAAAGAAAGGGAGACGGTTTCTGTCACCAAAGGTACTCAGAGAGTCATTTGGAAGGTCTTTTGTCTCTGTGGAAAGAATCTGATATGAGCTCGTCAACACCACGTCTGGTCGCATCTCAGACTTCGACTGTTGTTGTTGTTTGTTTTAGCCAAACGTGTGTGTGAGTCACAGCAGTGTGAGCGTTGTGTGTTTTAGATCGTATCGGTCAGAAGGATTATGATCGTCGTTCCAGAGTAGGTCAATAATGAGAAGAAGAGTTTTTTATTTAAATGATCCAATGTTGGAGCCAAGGTCTCAAGCAGGCAAGATCTGATTCAATTTGTTATGATCAATTTGCTTGTTCTGGTAGTGAAATTGGTACATTAAATTCACCTTTACCACCCAAAACCAAAAGTTTTATGTATATAAACAATAAGAGAATATTAATGTGGATTCAAGCTTCAGGAGGCAAAACATTTTTGCCGGTCAAATGCGTCGAACATACTGTCTGTCAATGTATTCCATTTTAATTTTATGTTTAATATAGAATGTTCCATTAAATATTTGTGATTTTAGATGTGTGTTTGGGGCTCAAATTACTTTTTAAGTTCATCCCTTCAACCAAAAATATCTATAATCTAGAGAGTTTAGTTTACACAATAGACATCAGTTTTACCTTCACTACTTGTCTTATACATAATACAGAATAACAGTCCTGTTTTTAAATCACTTGTTTAAGACATGGGCCTCACTCTACAAAACTATTCTCTTTTTTAGGTCATTGCTTCCGTCGAGAATCTTATCATATGACTACTATTAAACTGAAAATGATGCCTGTTTATACGTGATGGTTAGTGGCTGTTATTACGAGATGTTTTCCGGGTGACTTATGGGGGAAAAAGAGGAGGTTCTCGGCTGTCAGCCAAGCGAGATCGTTGAGCACGAGGAGGAGGAAGAGGCGGCTGTTTGATGTGGCTGAAAGGTGCGTTGCTTTGAGTGCCGGAGTAACGGCTGGGAGGCAGGTGTGGTCTGTCTTAACAGTGGGAGCTGTGGGGGCGGAGGGTGGGGGTCTGCTGCTATAACCATGGGTGCCGAGTGATAAGAACACCCTTGTGCTACTGAGAAGAGACGGCATTTAGCCTGGGAAATCAATACTGTTCAATTTAGACTCCCAGGATGCATCTGTTTTATCACCCTGTTTGCTAAAAAGGTTTGCCTCAAGCTAGGGGTCACCGACAGTAAAACTTTTTTTTTTTTTTTATATAATCTGTTTGACAGTTTATTACTTGTTTTTCAAGACAACCGTCCTTGTCGAGCTGGTTTGTTGGTCTCTCGTGTGATGGTCAAGCAGCGAGAACAAACCTCAAGTAGTCTCCACAATCCACAACAAAACTCCACTCTGCTATTTTGGAAGGCAATTAGGATCGCTGGTCGCCGAGCGTGGACACGATTTCCGCTGGGAAAAGGCTGTTTTCACCCGAAATCTAGAGGAAAGTCCCTTTGCTGCTGTTATTTTGAATAGTAAATGACGAGAGCACATCAAGACGAACAAAACAATGATGAAAAAAAAAAGTGGGAATGACTGGGATGCACTTGTGTGTTCCTCAATCCTGACCCACAAACTTTTGCACATTTCGCACCGATCCACCATCCTGTCTGGGTTATGCCCTTCAGCCTGAAACCCAAACTTCAGCGTTAGCGACACATCAAAAGCTTCAGTGCCTGTTAGCAGTGAAACCAGAGAGCACTTCTAGCTAGCCCACTGACCCCTGCACACATTTGGGGAACAGCAGGATGTGAACGCACAACTCTTCTACACATGTTGACACATACTCACGGCGCAGCACCGACTCGTGTCCAATTATCTTCCGACACCTGGTTGACCATAAACTGTTGTCGCATAAATACCGGTCAGGTGAGGAAAAAAGGAATACCAAAGTCTACATCCGCCGTCCCCTAAAAGGATGGTGGAGCCAGCGTGATTGATTTTCCTCCCCACATCAGAGCCAACTTCAATAGCGTCTTAATGTGACCCCAGAGGGGTCAAGGTTGTCTGACTCCAGGTCATGGGTTTGCCATTGGCCCAGAGTCAAGTTACTGTTGTAAAGACTCCGCCAGGACCAGACACCGTATCTGATGGAGCTCCTCCACCGGCCTCCTTTTATCCGCTCAACACATCTGTCCATTACTGGGGCGGTTAAACAGAAACAACGCCGGGTGGTCCATGGATCACTTTTTTTTAGCTTCAAAACTTTCATTTTTACCATGAAAAAAAAGGGTTGGATCTTAAACAGTCTAACCTCCGGCGCCGGCCTAGTACAAGAGTAGAGCTGCCATAAATGCAAATAAATCCTTATATACATGGAAAACAAACATGTAGCCTGTGTTGAGATCAACGTGAAGAAGTGGTTTTGTGCGATTGAGGGATATTTCATGTGACAAAAGAGCAACCAGCACTTGTTTGACACAAACTTCCCAATTTTAAAAAAAACTACATTGACCACTTTAAAGTTATCAAAATTATAACAGTAGTTCTATTGCAATGGGAAGCGACTGCTAACATGTTACTGATATTACATTTTGTTTTGTTTTTTTCTGAAAAAAGTGTTTCATTGTGACAAGTCCTTTTGTTGGCCCTGAGTTAGTACTCATCTTTTGGACCCAGGGTTGACAAGTTGTTTTTGAGGAGGCCAACAAACTCAATAGAAAGATAATTGTCTTTTTTTCAAATGTATTTGAAGGAGGAAAACAGTCTCACAAAAGGAATAACTCAAATAATGTGTTAATCGCTGAAGAAAGAAATACCCAAAATTGGGATACAAACATTTAAAGTTTAACAAACCTTATTGGGTTTGATTTAATTCTAGAAAATACAAAATAATAATTAAAATAATTGTTATAACATGATGACCTTATGGGGCAGTGAAACGGCCATATATGCCCGATTAAAAACCTTTCCAATAGTTAAGGTAGGACTCGCCCGAAAACAATTGAATACGTTGTCGTACTATATCAATGGTGTTCCAGTGCTCCTCAACATCATACACAGCTAAATACAACTTTAGGGATAATTACACAAAGGGTGTGTTACTTCTACGCACCAATACTTCACTTGGCTTTTGATAATACCAACCACACATATTTCGTGGTCTGAGGTTGCAGCAAATGATTTTTACGATGCATACCATGAACGGCTGAAGAGAAGGAGAAAAGCTGGTATTATTTGCCAACGCTAGCTTTTGTAATCAAAACCAGGTTCTTAACTAAACACACCTAAAAACACTCAAATGCATCATGAGAATATTGGTTAAAGAAAGAGGATTGCACATATTAAAGTCATTTAAGAAGCGGCGTTGATGATTTACTATTGCATACTGTACTCGTAAACCTCACGGCCACTCCCATGATGGAAAACATGTGAACGATGCGGAGCGACCTCTGAGATCATGAGGGAAACCTGGGGGTACCTAACAGTTTCCTTTGATGCATTTGATGGTCCCACCTTTTGCCTTCACCAGGTCTCAACTCACCCTACACTTGAATCACATCCAGAGGCGCTGGGTTTAATTCACGCCCAGTTTAAGCCCCATATATCAGTTTGAGAAGTGTGCTTAACCTTTACACACGCGCTGACACTTTTATTTTTGATGGTTTAAATCAACGGTTGCCTCGGGTCTGTTGAGCAGATGTGAGTTTTGCTTTACTGGTAATAACTTTTAAAACTGATAATTGTTATCTGATGTATTCAGGGTCAAGAATTAGTCATTAGTTGTTGTTTTCTTTTTAAACCTAAATCATTCTGGCAGTTGTTTTAACAAACACTATTAAGGAGGCTTTTAAGTCGCCCTTTGCGGAATTACAGGTCATCGTCGGCCCTTTAATGGTGTTGACCCAGTGTTTTTCTGTGTAATTCTCACTTTAAAGGTGCAGCTTAACCTGCTATCAGATGAACACCTGGAGGCTGCGTCTCACCTTTTAATTTACTTGATGAAAACTAGCGGGGGGTTTTTTTAAATGTACATTTAAAGAGAGCAGCAGGAAAATAGATGCTAAAATGATTCCCAGAAGAGACTTGTGTATTTGTGTTTATAAATTTCCAGAAACTCCCACTACAAGTTTCTGATGTTTTTAAATTAAATTTTAAGGAAACGTTGTAAACCCGACAAGGAACAGATGATTTCATTTTGGTGAAGTTCTGGTGTCCAATAACAATTTTGTAAGGTTGTTAATCCTCACATGTATGACTTGTAACTACTGCTACTAGTGCGCCTCGCTCTGTCTATAGCTTTCACTTAAAACTTGAACAAGAAAAAAACTACAAAAACTGCTATAATGTATCAAGTCAATAACATAGCTTGACTTTCATGTGACTCTGGTAATGAGTTGTTACTGGTCTTTCAACTTTTAAGTTTTATTACATCTTTTTGGGGATATTTTTAAACCAATGCTAACCTCATTTTTAATAAGCTTGTGATGTAAATAATCTGTAGCATTATTAGGAAAGAAAAACAAAGGACTTTTCCAGGCTTATAGAATGAAGAATGTGGAAAAACATTTCCACACTCTAATGGCATTATCATAAATAAAGTGGGCCACAAATTAAGCCCGCTCAAGGTTTACGATAAGCTTCCTCTTTTGATGTACCAGGAACTTTCCCACATTAATACAAAGTCCTTTAAACACACTAAATCCACTCAGGACCGTGTCTTGTGAGGTGAGCTTCTTTGTAAAAAAAGACGGGAATTGTAAACAAGTGCTGACTCTGGCAAACTTTGTATAGCAGCCTAAAACAAAGAGAAAGTTGTAATTCTTTTCTGTCTGAAGGGTAACAAAGTAAAGCAAATATTTGTGTACGCACACCAAGAGTGTTATAAATCGAGCAGATGTTTTACGTGCATAAAACACACGTATATATAGAGAGATAAATAGATGCTGTTTACCTTCTTTATGTGAAAAAATACTTCCTAAATCTTGGGTCTTGAACTCGACAAGCCGGAGATTCGTCTTTCTTTTTGGATTATTGTGAGGTTTTAATGTCAATTTGTCAATTTCATAACTATAAAACCAAAGCTTTATTAACAATAAAATTATATTTGATTATCTTCTTTTAAATTGTTGAAAGATGCAGCCCTTTGCTCGACCTGCACTCATAAACAATTGGATATCAAATGGAGGGTCACATAACCTCATCTCAGGGGCCACACTTTTGAGACCCCACTCTTTCCTGGGTCATTCAAAAAGCCCTTCAGATCTGTGGCCACCAAGCGTGACTCACCTCTCTTTGCTCAAAGCCATGCGTGGAGGCTCCAGATTTGGATTCTCCATAGACTCCATTTGCGGGCAACGCAGGAAGTAGTAAAGGGTGTGTAGGGCGTCAGGTGACCAGGACACGGGCTGCTGGGGGCGGGGGTGTCGGGCTGGACTCAGACCCGGACGTACTGAGCTCAGGCGCTGCATGTGATGCATTGCACGCGACACCAAGTCACCTGGGGGGGGGGGGAAACAAGATTTAAGATAGGACAAACCACTTGACAGTCACAAACAACTTAAGATTAATACAAGTCATTTTAACAGCTTCCTGAGAGCCCGGTATAAACCCCCCCTGCGGGCTTGCAATCATGCTGGATTTCCCCTTTTCCTAAACCACTTACCTTCCTTTACTTTTTGTTCCCCCTGTAGTGGCATTAGCAGACCCAGACAGACGGAATCTAAATAGCCATTTGTCTTAAATCACTCAAGGCCTGATCGACTGTTTACGTGTTTATGTAGCTTGATCAATGGCTCTAAGGTTTTACAGACCTTAAGCTTAAAAAAAACAAAAAAGTGTACTGTAGACCGATTCAATCTTGGAGCGTGAGAGCATATTGCTGAAACGTGACTGAGAAGTGAACGAAAATCCCGACACAGGAAGTGAGCCTGAAGGTGGGACTAAAATTGAGATTACGTAGTGCTCATTTACTATAATTACCCCCCGGGCGGATTTCTAACCGCATTACTGAGAATCGGCGGGGCCAGGAGTTCAGAGTATATTAGAAGGTTTGAGGTACTATTCAGGGGAGATACTGTTATCCCCCCCCCTCCAAAGAGACCCCACTTAAAGCTGAAGGGCCTCCTTTGTGTTGGCCATCACCCGCCATCCACCCAGGAGGTCTTTTCTAGGGCTCCATGCCCAACATGAGAACCTCCTTCTGGATTCAAGGCCCCAGCACTTAACTCATCAGGGGTCAGATGGAAAGAACTGTTTTTTGAAAAATCACATTGAAGATTCCCTCTGGAGGACTGAGAATCAGGAAATGGCTCAAGACGATGTTTTAGACAACAACAATTTCAACGGTTTTAACAGCTTTGGCTCTTTATGCCTTTAATTAAAGGCTCATATGTGAGGCTTGATTTATTTTGGTCACATGCTTTAGTTTCCCACACACCTAGTCAAGAGCAAAGATCTAAACAAGAGACAACCTTGCAGGGATCTAACTGAGTCTTCTTCATGGATAGAAAGTGCCAGGTTAAAGCTTTTTGATGAATGTATGGAACCCTACGAGCACATGTGTCTGTGGGCACATGCCAGCACTGCCCGGGTTCACGGCGCTGGAGGGTCGGGCACAAAGAGCGCACTCAGCGAGCAGGAGAAAGAGTGACTCTGTTTTTCGGAGTGTGTAAACTTTCTTAATTCCGAACTAACGACGCCAGTGGATGAACGTGGCCTTGTGCTGCAGGAACAAATGGCAGAGTGTTGCTTGGCTTGGAGGAGGAAAAACCTCGCTGTGGTCTCTCGACCGCTAATCTCTCCATCCCTCCTCCTCTCAACCTCACCCTTACCTTTCCATAATTTCCCCCCCTGACCTTCATCCTTCCTCTCAGCACAAACCCAGCTTTAACCACGATCCTTAAACTTGATCCTTTACCTATTTTCAATTTCCTTTCTGTAGTCGGGCTCTTGAGAAGCATGTCAAGATTCCAATTTTCTGTCTAGCAGTGAGGGCGTCTCTGAAGTCAAACGTCAAGTACTTCTCAGCAATAGTCCCTTCTTTCAAAAACATACAACTTGAGGTTACAGAAACTGGACGATCAAGATCTTGGAATGGCTTCTGTCAGAAAACTGTTGCCTCATTGTATCCTAGAACTATATCCTGAAGCATTTCCTCAGGCGTTACCACAAAAAGTAAGCCTCCTATTTAAACACATATTTTGGTCTCTTTAAGAAAACAAACCCAAAAACCTTGTAGCCAATATTTTTTTATGTTGCGTCTAGTTGATATCGGCATTAATGCAAGTCACAGCAAGGTGCCTCATTGTTGTTAAAACACATAGTGTTTTTTGTTTTTTTTGATATGGCAATTAGATTTTAGGTTAACAGGAAACCAACTAGAAGCACATGGTACTATTTACTGTAATATTGTTGTTTGAAAAAAAGGCAAAAAAAGGTATGTATTTCATTTCATGTATATTCATTTGTGCTGTGTCTCAATTCGCGCACTTCTTTAAGTGCACTTCTTAAAAGTACACTGTATGACAAGTCACACATTTTCGACAGATGTCTCAAATCCAACACTGCTGCTACACACTTACCGGAAATGACTCGACAGTTTCTTCTTCTACTACTTTTTAACACTGATCGCAACCGGAAGTTGGAACTCTATCGCCGACACCTGACAGTCCTTTTCTCCAATTAAAACAAGTTATTAAGTTGGCAAGTCATTTTGTTATTACTGTTTTTGTGTTGATTTGTGGTAGAATTTCTGTTTTCTCAAGACATTTACGCCGTTATCTGCTCCGAAGACGTCAAGGCGTCATCTCAACACTAATAATTTAGGGGCGTCATAGCTCAGATGGTAGAGTCCAAAAGGTTGCAGGTTCAATCCCAGCTCCAGAGAAGCTTGTGTCGTTGTGTCCCTGAGCAAGACACTTTACCCTGATTGCTCCTGATGGCAAATTCGGCGCCATGTGGTGCAGCCTACTCCCATCAGTATGTGTGAATGGCTGTCAAAGCGCTTTGTGACCCTGGTCTAGAAAGGCGCTATATAAATAGAGATTATTATTAATATGGCGGCCGTTGAGGGTGGGAAGTGTCCATTGATCAACACTCAATTTTCTGGCCGTTTGAGTGCAACAATTGAGTGCGCACTGCATTTTTGCACACTGCTCAATGTGGACGCACTTGTGTACACGAAATATTAAGTGTATTAAGTGCAGAAGTGTGCGATTTGGGACACCGGTGGTTTGAACTATCTAACTTTATCAACCCGTAACAATTATCTAACTTGAGCGGTCCATCTCTCAGGAGATGAATTTGCTATTAGGATGAAACACAACAAGCTACTCACTAAGTTCAGAGATGCTGCCCACACAAGTAGCCAAAAGTGACTGTTCCAAGGTCCGCAGTTCCAGCTGGGCATAGGCATCCTCCCTGCAGTCCACAGACTGCTGGTTCTCTGTGTAGGGGCTGAAATGTGCCGGCAGAGACAAAACGCCTACAAAGAAAAGAAAGAAAAAAAAAAAAAGATTAAAATGGGCAAACAAACATAATTTAACAAGCAGACGAAAACTCCTCGTAAATCCAAGTGCAGGAATTTGCATAACGGAATTGTGACCTCGGTAACCCACACCGCTGCAGGCAAATAAACACATGAGGAATTGGAGTCTCGCTCTCAAGCACATTCATGAAAATAAACGTAGCAAGCACCGACATGGCGCTAATACAAAGAAAACAAAAGGTGTTGGAAACACTCAAAAGATTATGATCACGATAACAACGTATGTTGTTGAACATTGTTTTCGCTCTCAAGTGACTTTCCACGCGTGCTCTGCGGATTTTTAAGCACTTTGAAGAAACTGTAAAAATAAATTGAGATTGTCAAAATGAAAATAAAGTACAGCAGACAGGGAAGTCAGAATGATGAAAGGATGGTATGTGGAAGTGTGAAGGTCATGTTGAAACTGAAACAGAAAGAGTGTTTAAAAGATTTGATGAAGTCAAAACATACCAATGCAGTAATACTCACTTACGTACAATTGTATTTAATTAAAAGCATATAGTATAAAAATAACTGGTACTGGGTAGAAACTATTAAATGTGTATATAAAATGTAAAACTGTTGGTGATTGATCATTGAAGTCGTTCTATATGATTAAACTACAGTATATTCTGTTTTTTTTATAAAGTCAAGTGAAGTGAACCCCTTGGCACAGGTATGCATAGTCTTTCTATTGTATGTATCCACTTTGGACCCCCCCCCCCCAACTGTTCATGACAAGAGACACAAAAACAACAACCTTAAATTACAGGCAACAACTAAATGAAAGGGCTTCTGGTTTAAATGAAATGGCTACAAAGGAATTCTGTTAATAAAATCTAAGACGGGAATTATCTGTCCTAATTACCCCAAAACAGTAGGATTAGAGATGGGAGACAATATATGTAACTAGAGTCGCCATGAGTGGAATTTCCTGTTCAGACAGATCCCTAAGAGACCCTCGCTTATAGCCACAACAACTGACAAACTGTTAGTCGCAATGCAATGTTATGAATTTCAGTAAAAACCTTATGGATATTAAAGAAAAACAACGGTTAAAGTGATATTATGTGGCCTGTCAGAATAACAACTGAGACAACTATGTTGTCACTCTTACACAAGAGAGTTCCGTCATTCAGTTCCTTAGCCTCCCTGCCATAAACAGTTGTCAAGAGTGACGGTGAGATATCGCCACAAAAAAAGAAGTGACTGTCTCTTAACGTCGGGTTGCTCAATACTGATTGCGTAATGTTTGACTGCTGAAGAGCTGATCTGGCCAACCGCTATCTGACCCTTTTATTTTGGACTCACAATCTCGGGTGGGTTTCCAAACCAGAGGAAACGTGTGGGCGAAAAAAAGGGGAGGAAGACTGATGATCAGTGCAGGTTTTTGATTCATTCACAAAGTCGGTCGGGAATAAGAAAACCCTCCTTAAATCCCAAGGAAAAATGTTTAATAATTAAGGGTGATTCCAAGAGTCATAACTAAGAGTGTTTTTTTTTTTTTCGTGACGGACAAGAGGTTTCCTGAGTAGAATATTAAGCTAAAGGATCGCTGAGAATTCACTTTGACATTGTGGTACTCCAGCCACCACCTGATTCGCTTGTATTTTCAGCCCCCCCGACTAGTACGATATGTGCTGACTCTCCTCTCATGCACAATAGAGAGGTTGCCCCTCGCAAACAGCAACAAAGAACACGCATGTTGGACAAAAAAAAAGCATAAACAATGTGAATACAACAGAGGAATCAGCGTTGACAGTTACGGCAGAATTTGGACTTACTATTAACATAAATGGACCCAAAAACCAAAGTGTTTCATTTCACTAGGATATTCTTTTTTAATCTGCGGCGATTATCTACACACCACCGCACACTCAGGAGTTCCCACAGTCCCACCCAGTTTTTAGCTCCACCACCAAACCCAGAGCCTGCGTCATTAGGACCCAGGAGTAGGTCAGCAGCCCCGACCATACGTCCCCGTCTACCGCTAATATCGCGGCGATATAACAGCGGATGGAAAGAGGAATATGAGCCACAGCGATCGGTGGGTGAGGCCGGAGAGGATATGGGATTCATTCTTCTGTGGTCGCGGCGGTTTGATTCCTGAGGTTGACCCGGCGAGTGTCGTGCGGGAGTCATGCTTTCAAATCACAGCTGAAAGACACGCCGCAAAGCCTGTAGTAGCATCAAAGCTATCTCTCGAAAAACCAATTACCGCTCTTCACTTAGCCAAGTGACTGCTGGGAAAATAGAGGGAAGCAAAACCAACTTGTTTCTCAAAGATTAATTCGCTGGTCCCCAACCAAACAACTTTGACCTCACATTACCAATAAGTACATAAAGTTATTTCATGAAAATACAAGTCGAAAGGTGCTTATTTTGATTCCATTAAGTGCTAGAACTCAGTTCTCAAGAACAGAGATAACATCATTTTTTTTCTTTCTTCTTCTTGAGTTTTTAAATATCACTTCACCCCGAGGACCACTTTTGGACCTACTGCAAAAAGAAACGCACAAGCTATTTGTTGTTCACATGATGCTACGGGTGTGTATTGGCAAGAATCTGGCAACAAAAAAATCTATCACAATAGATGGGCAACGATTCGATTTTAAGCAAAATATTGTCAGAATTTACAGACCAAATTACTCTTGACAAATCCGTAACTGCTTTCAATTGTTTTGCAAGCAAAATATGTCCAAACATCAGCTTTCAGAGATGACTGTATCCTCTTGTCCTCAGTCATCACCTGGAGGGTGTCATGGCTGTCGCCATCTAGTGTAAAGAAGTTTAATTACAAAACAAAAATAAATGAACTGTGTGAATATTCACATGTTAATTGTAAGTCCAAAAAATCGATACATCACTGGTAAATATGGACCGATTATCGTGAAAAAAATATCGTGCGATATTAAAGTGATAAAACTATCGATAAAACCCTTTACATCCTCAGTAGATTGTTATTCTTGAAGAAAATGTTAGTCTGGCTCTATTGAGATTTCTGCCTCATGCATCAATACAATCTATGAGAGAAAATAACCATACAACAGTTGAGCAAATCTTCTTAAATCTATCGTATAAACCAGCCTTGAAAGCTGCCCTGCAGTGTAACACAATGCCATATTCCTGCACAGCTTTCTGTTTTAATTTGTTCCTCAAGAGCCCGCCTGGCTCTAATAAACATACATTCTTGGACTGTCACTGGTCCGTGTGAAGGTTTGTTTCGTCTACAGCGGGCAGTGTGTGAAAGACAGAAGGCCATAATGATCGACATAGTTTGAGGCTCACAGTGAAATACTACACACACACACACACGCTCTAACACACGCACAAACACCTGCCTTGTCTCCTCCTTTAACAACCTATTCATTCGCTCCAGGGGCGGATGGATCATGGAGGATAGGTGGCTTCAAAGCTGCTGAAATGAAAGTCTTGATTTAGGACTAGCAGCTCACAGGCCTGCGGAGGATGTAGGGTGGAGAACCACACAATAGTATAGTGTTTGTGACAGGGGTTGTTATGGGGTGTGTATCACACCCACAGTGTCACATTTGTCTTCAGCCCTTTCACAGTCGCGTCTTTCACCGACCAGTCCTCGTTTTCAAGTCGATGGAATCCTGAAGGCCAGATGTGATCCTTCACTCGGTGGACTGGGCTAGTCTTCAATCAGCAAAGGATCAGACACACCTGTTTTTCAAACATACAACTTGACTCATTCATCAGAATGAATGAAGATGAATGTTTCAGCCTCCACCTTCCTGTCGCCCCGCTTAAAATAGAATCTCAATCAAGTCTTTATAGACTCATGTTAATGGTTCAGGAACATCTCTCCGTCATGTAAGCTTAAAATATATTCTTTAGAGTTGGAAATGTAATATATTTATATGCAGGATAGTACTTCTTAATATCAACTGCACTGCAAAAATGTTTCTTTTAATCGCGTTTTTCTAGTAAGTAAAACAATTTCTTCTCTAAAATAAAAATAAATCCTGACAACCAAAGCTGACATCGATAACTACTTGCTTTAAATGAGTGAAACATGATTTGCCAATACTTAAAAATATCTCCATTAATAATCATATTATAAGAATTCTAGCCAAGCAAGAACATTTCAGCAAACGTAATAAAGGTTAATTTCTCATTGTTTATATCTGTATTAAATGATAAACCAATGAAAACAACACTGTTACAAATATAAAAATTACTTTAGATTTCAAGGCCACTTAATTCAATCAAATTTGTCAATACATTTATTTTCCAATTATTGCTCAAGAGACAAAGTTAAGTTTAAGTCATTTGCCTTTAAGTTCAACATTTTTTGTTTGATTTTTACAGTGATTGTTCATTTGTAGATGCCATCGAATGTCTTGCATGTGGTTGGTTTATCTACAAGATTCATGAACTAACCATTAAAGTAGAATTAATCATCCATAAACTTTGGTGGTCGAGGTGGACAAAAATATGCAACATGTTGTCAAGGACGTGTCTTAAAAAGTGAAAAAAGCAGTGACGCGACGAGGGGGGGCTTGTTAGATAGGCATTTATGGGATCTACCACAGGAATGTCTCAGACTTTCAAGGTGGCAACACATTAAACATTCACAACTCCAGTCGCACATACACGCCTGTCAGAACCTGATAAATCATCGCCACCATCGACAAGTGACGTGTGGTCTGCTTGGCATCCTCTGAGACCCCCGGTGACCCCCCCACCCCCACCCCTCCCTGGCCGTGGGGTTGGGGGGGTCAAGGGTCAGAGGAGACTCTCAGCTGGCGCTAAAAGAGGAAGTAACCTTATCAGCTGTGGAAAAGCCTGAACCAATGAGTGAGAACACCCACACAGATTCAACATTTATCAAGACCAGGCTCTTATTTCGGGGGCACAAGGGAAAGCGGGTCATCTTCGCGGCTATGCCAGGAATCTCATGTCAGGAATAAAAACTGTAAGGACTTCACAACACAATGACGGCAGTATTTCTATGGAAAGTGAAACAACTGGTTAATCTGGTTATACCACTGTTGAGGCTTCTGCAGAAACCCACTGAATATGTTGTGAAATTAACAAAACAAGTTCAAACCTACAGTATAAAGTTAAAGTTTTGAAAATAATATATATTTTTAAGAGATTGAGGATGAAATCCATCCATTTTCTTATGTATTATATGCTACGATTACTACTCTCCCTATTACATAAAACAACAATGTATTTTTTTTAAAAATTATTAGACGTAAGTTAAAACCCTTAAGGAGGTCACCTTACATTGTCTACATGGTTTGGGGTCATGTCTGGATCCTGAATTTTTAGATGAAAGAAGAGGCTGGGAAAACAGAATGATCTAATAAGGGACATGTTGTGTGGCACGAAAAGGGAAAACAAAAATCAGAAGTCTGGATTTTTAACCCTAAACATGACTTCTCAATTCTCCTCTCATATCCAGCTACCTTTCCTCCAATTTCCCGTCTCTTTGACCGACTTCTGTTTTTCATAATCCACCTAGAATCATGTTTTATGTTTTTGCATTCCAGCCAAGCGTGGTGCCTGCAGCCATCCATAGTCTCGCTCAATGTCCCATATGTGACCACTCACAGAGACGCTTCAAACAACAAGGTCCATGTTCTTATTACTTTGAAAAGTTTGACTGTCAGGGATGATGGTCTCGTCCTGTCTAATGACACGCTGTGACGGATATGACACACACTTTAAAACATGAAACGTTAGCCCCGCCCCTTCATAATATAGCCGGTTTGTACAGTCGAGATGATGTAATTGGTTAAAAACTTTGCCAAGAGTTTGACACATACGGATGGAGAAAGTGAGAAAACATCTTTTTAAAAGTGAGGCGGGGATATCTTGGGCGGGAAAAGGACTCGAACTTTGGGTGTGCTAATGTTCCCCGATTATGAACTGGAACATTTAACCTTGCTGAGAGAACAAACTGCCCTCTATTCAACTCAAATACTAGAGGCAAAACTGGGCAAGGCAACAAAAGTGTGTGTGTGAACGTCTGAGTGGGTGTGTGTGTGTGTTTGCTCTAATTGGGTCTCATTCTGTCTGTGTGATCAACTCATTCGCTTCTCGGCCGGACCGTCCAAAAATGCACAACAGAGAACTAGTCAACTACGGACAACGTGACCATTGAGTCGGAGACCTGAACCTGACCTGCCCCCCCCTCGGTCGCTCGCTAATGTATACACCTTTGTGTTGGGTGTGTTGGTGCGAGCACATGGAAGGAAGTGTTGAATATGAGGCAGAAACATAGTGTGACATATTTTAACACTTTTTAAATGAAAACACACAAATGTGATACAACTAGGAAGGGGTTTAATTTTCAAGAGTTATAAGCGGACGTGATTTTTTTTTATTTCAACTCAACTCAGAAATAAAGAGTTCACTTGAACAACATCAGTACCCGTGTAAAATGTTGTTGTTTTTTTCTGACTAAATTAAACTTGTTTTTATTGGTTTATATAATGAGTATGTTTTAGTTGCCTTTGTGAATCCTTCTTTTAATTTGTCCTTTTATTTTTTATTTCTATAGTTCTTCAAATAAAAACTTTTGAAAAACAATACTTCCAGTTGAAAGATAATCATTTTAGTTTTTACATTTTATAATAAAATAAAATAGTAACAACAAAAATTATTTTTCTCTGTTCTGACCTCTTTCTTAACTTTTTAAGGATCTTTTTCTCATTAAAGCACGGGGGACACCCTGAAAAGGACACAAAACCCACAACCATTCACACACACTTACACTTACAGACAATTTGTCAACAAGTTCTCAATCGACCTCTGTATGTTTTTTGACTGCGGGAGGAAACTGGAGTCCCCGGAGTAAACCCACAATTCTAAATAATTCTCTTCTCGCCTGTGAATCTCTTCAACTGGCTGGAAATACTCCACAGATGACACATGATCCTCCTTAACCACTTGATTTCATAAACATCACGAGTCTTGAAGTTTGGTCTGAAATCTACTTTAACCGAATCACAACACAATCCCGACGTCGAGATCCTGATCTGCCGCTACCTCTTGTCCGTGGCTCCCGCAGACTTGTGTGAAAGAAGTGGAACCAAATTCCCCCCTTGTAAATCTAAAGAGGCTTTTCGCTGACTAATTCCGCATAGACGCAGGATTATACGAGTCAAATGAGGGGGAAAAAAAGCAAAAAGGGCAGCAGTTGAAGTTTGCACTTCTTTTTTCTTTTTTTTTTGGAACCACTTTGTTCCTCCTCGCTCAAACTCTAAGTCAACTTTAATCTTTGGACTTTGGAGTTTTACAGGAGCTTCGGGGAATTCAATAAAAAATACTTTCCTGGAGAGTTCAGCCACAAAAATAGGAAAAAACATGAGAGACGATGTCTCAAATGACAGTGTTTAAAGTTGAAGCCAAAATACGAATCAGAAGTGCTTCATGAGCAATTAGAAACTGTGTGACTGGGCTCACCTGTGCCCATCTGTCAGTCTACACAATGGTTGAAGACAACTGCACTGGAATACAACTGTTGGTGATGCCGATCGACCTCTAAGTCAGAAATTGGCAGAAGGGAAATCAATGGCAGTGATGGATAATGTATAAGACGGATGTTTATAAATCATCAGGCCCACCCCTAAACTGAAGTGTTGATGTACGCCATGACCACACACACACACACACACACACACACACACACACACACACACACACACACACACACACACACACACACACACACACACACACACACACACACACACACACACTCGTTGGTAAAGACTCTAAGCAAGCACTAAATTGCAATAGACTCACAAATCATGTCTACAAGTCTTTCAAATGACAGCAGAGGACAGACAGTGGCCCCAAATATATTCCTTGTGATCTGGGTGTGGCGACATGACAGGGTGAAAAGCTGTAAAGCACAGTAAACTAAAGCATTCATGGGGGCGCACCATGCAACTGAGGGGTTAACAACTCTTACCCCCCCCCCCCCCCAACGAACAGAAGCATACTTAATACAGAGGGCGTGTCTCTGTGACAAAACATCCACTCCACCTTCTGAGACCAACATAAACGCACACAAAGACAGACTTAAACATGCACAATGGGGGTCAGAGATGTGGTCCAGCACAATTGAGAAGTGAACCCATGAATAATTTAATCAGACCAAGTCTTATGAATGCCTTTACTAAGCAGTCCGGCTATTAAGTGCTGACTCAGGATTTTGTAGACAGCTGGAATATCGTGAGTCTCACGGTCTGATGGACTCTAATGTCTGAGTGTCAGAAACTTAACAAGATCACTCACGTCCAGTCGCTAACACCTGGTCATGTGATGACAGACTGACTCTTGTCATATAAAGACAACAAACGTCATCAGATAAACAAAAGTAAATTATGGAAAAAACTAAAATTCAAAGAAAATGTCTTACTTAAAGTAAAAAAAATGTCTTCTTAGACTTAATGATGAGCTACATTCAGCAGACAAGGCCAGTAAAAGATGATTTTCTCAAGACATTAAGAAGAAAGTTCTGCTGATTGGGGGTAACCTATATATTTCTTATACATTTTATAGTAATTTCTAAATTCAAGAATCTAAACAAGAATGTTTTTCTCAACTTATTGAATTAATTTCAATCAAATTTGATTTAATTATTGTATTTTAATACCTTAAAATAATATTTTTGGAAACTTTTAACTCAAAACCAAAACTTAACACCTAAATATATATATTTTTAAATGTAGAGACTAATAAACCATCATATTTAAGGATTAGTACTTTTCCAACAGCTTCTTGCCAACGTCGTCCTTGTAATTAATGTAAACATTAATGTGTTACGTGTCTCTCTACAGTTTCTATGACGATCATGTAAACTTTTCATGGTGGATCCATCGTCTTGGTCAAGGTTGTATCTTAAAGAGCGAGAGATATGTTGATGAAACATCTCTGTTAACTTGAGTCTTTCCACCTTCTGTGTTGTTCCTACAGTAAGTTAACAACACACTGTTACGAGTGTCAGCAACATCACTGCAGGGATGCAACCATTTACACATTCTTCCCCCCCCGAGCTCGGCAGCAACACAAATAAAAGTCGAGGAGATGGTTATATTTGTGTGCACGTAGACATGGGGTGTGTTTGTTGTGCACTGTGTTCACAGCTGTTGCCTGTGCAGGTGCTGGCAAGAAGCTCGACTAAGCGTTTGTCATCCAAACTGGTTGATGAGATCATGCCGTTTGAATCCTGTTTAAACTGGTCACGTTAATGTGTGATGTAGCGCTGAAACTTGTTGCTCACACAGTGGAAGACCAACATTTCTGTGGAAACTAAGATCAAAATTTGTGTGTCGAAAGTCAAAACAATCTGAATATGCAACGAGGTCAAAATTGACAACCAGGTAAAGTGTGTTTTCTTAATTAAAAAAAAAAAAAAAAATAAGATTAATTATGATATGTAATGAATTAATTTGAATTAATCTATTTTAATCTCACCTCAAATTTGCCCAGAAAACCCCTGAACAGTTACGTGGGCAGGTCAAAGGATTTATAATCAATTTTAAAAAGTGTATTCATAAAGTCATGTATATTCTACTGTATTCAAACTAGTCCAAAAATGTTGCTGTAGTTTCCACCAGGAGGGGTCAATTTTGCTTTGTTCTTTTGTCTAAATAATTAGAAAATAAAGATCAGGTCTACAGTATATAAAGTACTGTCGGTTTACATGAAGTGATAGAGAATTCATCAGACCAATTACAATATCAGTTGAAAGAGCAATACAAAAAATTGTTCAGTGAGTAAAGCTAGAAATCAAAAATTAAATATGTATTATTTAGGGTTAGGGTTAGGGTTAGTATTATGTATTGTTTTTTGTTTTTTTAAAGCACTAATTATGACTACAATTTGTCAAACCTAATCGTAACAATACAACATCTCATTCTGGACACTAAGAAAATGAAAAGAGACCTTTGAGAAGTACACACCACATTTGGGAGAAGACCCAGTCAGTTCAGTTCAGCTGATTTTCCCACAATACAATCCAAAGCCACAACTGCTAAATAATGGCCGACAATTATACGCCCTTCCTCGACTCAAAGGCTCAAATGTTACACTGACCACATTGAAGGGTTGAGAGGGTCGAATACGATATATTTTGGCAGAGCAGATAAATCAGGAGGATCAACACACCTTAAGCCTGAGAAAACTTGTTGTACAGTAGAAACTGTCATGTGTGCAGAGTGTGTAACCACGATGGGTATTGTGAGTAAATCATGACTGAGTGAGCAGTGCCGGCCACATCCTGACCACACACACTCTTAAACACACAAACCTCTCTCCCTTTCCGAGAGAGACCCAGCTGTAGACGACCTTTAAAGGAGTCGGATACGTGGGTGTGCGTTCTTATGGGGCCGATTTTTTGGGGGGCTATTCTTGAACACGACTCCTGTCCAAACAGCAGCGTGAATGACGTACATTCCACTGATGAGAACTGAACATGGTTATTTCAGTGCTTACCGGCTACTATTTGTAATGTTCATTAATACTTTAGTGTTTCTCAGCATTTTCCAAGATAAACAACCAACGTCAGCCTTCAGGGAAAATCCCCCAAAACCCAAAATAGCCCGACAAAAAGAGGGTCTCGTGAGATAATTCACATCTGCACATTGTTTCTCTACCTTGAGACAGATCCTACCCTCGTCTTTTCAACCGGTTAAATCTCAGACGGGTGTGCAAAAAATAACAGAGTGATAATTAGCCTTGTCTAATAACACACCGGCAGGGAAAGCTGAGAGCGACACATTATCAGAAACAATCCTAAGAGAACCGAACAGCGACGGAAGACAGTTTGTTTTTCTACAGATGGCTGAGTCCAAAAAACCCAGGGATAGCTAAACAAAACAAACAGATCACAGAGGTTTTTGGGATCAGATTGTCCTCTTTTCCTGGTTCAATTTTGGGATTGTGGTGGCACACAATCACTGGGAGGGTTTGGATGTACGAGCACGTATAGAACAAAGATGGAGGAAGCACGAAACCAGAACGTGTTAGGACAGAAAATAGGGGCTCCACAAGCCAGTGCAGGAATAGTACTTGACCTCATTGTGCAAACCAAAAGACAAGCTTTGGTCAGAGTGTAATTACAGCCTTAAAAGCAGAAGTCCAGTGGAGCCAAAAGCCACATGGCAGGTTCATCACAAGCTTAGTTTTCCTTTCTTCAAGCGTGTCATTGTCCCTAGAATTTGAGTTTTCCTCGCTTGTCAAGGTGATTAAGCTGAATTTAAAGCCACAATAAAAACAATTATTCTTTACTTAAAATATGGACACTATCAACTTTCTACACAATGCTGATGGAATTTACTAAAGTACACTGTAAATAAAAATAAATGGAAAGGGGAAAAGGGTATAAACATTATTTAGGTTGAGTAAAAAGATTTTAAAACCCAACTAACAAGTACTTTCTCCTGCATCTCGAGTGGAAGAATATTTTTTCAATAATATGTTTATTCGTAATCTCTTTTCTAATAAAGTACTCGGGAAGAAACTTTTTTTTTTTCTTAAAGTTCGCGGATTGTAGGAAAAAAAATCCATTAACTGGTAGGAAACACCAAAACTAAAGAATGAACTTTACATTAACGTTTATATATTTTAGGTAATTTACCAGACGGAATGACTCACACCCGAATAAATAAAATGTCGCAAGAAATGGGATTAACGGACAAGAAACACATTAACAGAGCAAGTGAAGAAAAATGACAATTTGAACAAAGAAAAGAAAAGCTTTTAATGACACATTTGTACTAGATATAGTTCTACTGGCCTAAATGACTCATCTCCATCATCTTCAGTGACCCACCTTTTGACACCAACACTTAAAACTGTTATTAATTCCCACATGTTTCCCTCTTCAGGTCACGATGATGACATCTCCAGACACACAAGAACAAGCTAAATAAAGACACGCGACTGAAGAAATATGGATCTCTGGGGGGAGGTCTTCACGGGGTCATGAGAAAAGGTGCTAATGAAGTTTGTCTCTCTCAGCATGAAGCTCAAAATCCAGCAAAGTTTTCTTCCTCTTCTCACTTTCCTACAAGAAAAAACCTACCACTGAGACACACTAATCAGTTGTAAGCCATGCTGGTCGACACGTCTTATCCACACACAAAAAAAAAAAACCCAACCAAATGCTGATAATGTAAATTCCTTCTCCATCTGCCTGTCGGCTTCTTATCAGTCTGCCGTCTGTCTCTTTGTATGCGTGTGCATGTTGCTTTGAGCATGTTATCTCTATTGACTCAGACATCAGGGTTGAAGTACAATGTTATCAAGCGTCAAGGAAGCACATCATGGTTTTTTTAATACATTCTGGGTTTTTTTCATCAATCTGTTTTGGACGACCCTTTTAAGAGTCACTTCGGTTTTCAAAAATCCCACACTTCTTACAGCTTACCTAAAATGTTTAAAGTATTTCGATCAACTGTCTACTAATTCATTTTTCAGGATTTTTTTTTAGTACTCAAACCAGATCCACATTCCAAACCCCCAACTTAGATCGGGTATTTTATTTTTTCTGTGACCACATTAGATTTTTTACAGATCCAGATTTTTTTTTCAAAATGTCAACTTTTACTTTGCTTCATGGATGCGTTACCATGAGTGACCATGATACACACAAGTATTAAAGTTGACTTTTGGAATAGCTGCTTTAGCAAGACTTGTTGTACAGTCTTGCGTTGAGTTGGGAAGATTTTGGCTGCTGCGACTACCTTAAATAACTAACGTAATCTTTGTGCCGTTCTTTGGGAAAACAACAATTGTTATCATTAAAGAAAATGCTGCATCATTTTTGTTGTAGTTACATGAACGAGTTTGGTACCACCAAAGGCAATATCAATGTAGAACCACATTCAACCACATTTTGGTAGGGTTGTCATTAAATAGTTAAAAATAGTTCTTCTACATTAAGATATATGGGTGCTTTATAAGGTATTATTTTACGTAGTCCAACATTCTCACCAGAGACAGCATGGGTTTGATTTGCCAAATCTCTCTCTGTCTTGCCATTTCAGCCAACGTGCTAGCATTGTTAAATCAAAGTTAGTAGTGTTTTCTCCTTTTACGAAAAAAAAAAAAAGCTGGCTCCCAACAAAACTTTACTTGCTCCTAAGCAGCGAATAAACCCTTAAAATAAGACAGAAGCTCGATCTATATAAAATAATAACTTAAGAGGAAGATTGAAGGGAAATTCAACCGTTGGTGTAAGAAACTGTTTATTTAAGATAAAGTTAATCCCTTCATAACTACACATTTTCACGAGATGCCATCCTCGGTGGTCACCAGAATGAATACCTGGTCTCTGTGCTACAGACTGAACAGGCACTAGCTCACCAACTGCTTGGGTGTGACAGTGTTTATGACTTTCTGACCCCCCAAAATGACATCCTACCCCCAACCTTGTTACACATCTGTCCACTTCCACCCCATCCTAAAGCCCCCTCTTAGCACACGACAGGACGGTTAAATGGCTGTCCATTCAGAAACCGTGGATTAATCACTTAGCACTAAGAATGGAGATGATGTCTTTGCTGATTGACTAATTCTTTGCCGCGTCTTACATTATACTTTTAACGGCTGCCAGACTGTCTTTAACGGCTCCTTTATGGCACCTTTTAGCGGAAGGACCATATAGCCTGAACTCACATTTGAGCCCATTAAACGGAATATATAACATCCTAGAAAGTGTATATTGTGGTCATAATAGGAAATAAAAGTGGATGAACTGTGGATGTTTTTAAATGCTGGGGTGAAGAGAGAGGTTGAGAACGTTCAGGCGTTTTTTTTATCCACGCTCCGTTTAACTGCTGTCTGACCGACTTCCTTTTCAGCGCACGCTTCTCTTCAGAAAGTCTTTCTCGGGGCTCGAGGCGGCACAAGTCGGAAAACAAAGCCTTGTTTTACGGATCAAAATAGATATGAAAGATTTATTGAGACTTAACAAGATGTAACGTCCACTCACAAAGATGCCTTTCATTTCTAAAGCGCTCCATCACATACCAGCCAGTCCTCTCTCTCTCTCTCCTCGCACTCAATAGTTGGATTATCCTAATATTGGATTGGAAACTTGGCCACCCTCCGTGTTTTTATGTTCAGCACAGGCTGCGTCTCGGCAGATGGCCGTCACAACAGACCAGGGCGAGAGACGGGAACAGATGTGGTGATAAAGATATTCCTCAAATCTTAACAGGCGATTTATCATTTTCAAGCCGCACTTGTGCAGACACAACACACTGTTCCGTGAAATGCGAAAGAAGTGCCGCTGTGTGTAAACAAAGTCATGCTAACACGAAAAGCTTTTCCTAACAACAGTGTCTCAGACAAACAAGGGCTGAAGCACAACACATGGTGATTATGGCTCATTAGGAACCTGGGAGAGATCGCAGGGCGACAGAAAATGAATCCTTTGCGTCGAGTTGTTTCCCCGCAGTCACCAAACCTTCCTGAACAAATGTTAACATGGATACAGAGGGAGAACCCTTTATAGGTTCAACCTATAATCTGGTGTATAACAGGATCAACAGATTATAATTTGAATATAGAAATAAAGCTCATTCATCTTAGTAAAAGTTACATTAAATAGTTCATATACATTAAAATAACAGATGCTTACATTCACTTCACAAATTAATCTATTATTTGTTGTCAAAAAATGATATCTTTCACAGTCCTTTCCCTTTATTTATCCTGTTTCCTTTTAGTTTTCCTAACTTTAATAAAGGTTTTACTGGATTAAAGTTGATTGTATTTTGTTTAAAGTGTTGTTGAATGAGAACTGGAACTTAATTCAATTAAGTCACCCTAAAGACGGTTAAGATGTTGACAGTAATCCCTCTATTTTGACATGTTTTATTTTGATTTAGCATCTAATTTAGCTACATTTTGAGATTTTAAATCATTGTATTGTTGGACTACACAACACAAAACCCACTGCTAAAAAAAAGTAATGTTTATTCAATTGAATTTAAGTTATTTTTGTTGCTTTTACTTCAGTAACTGCTTTCGAAGTACTTTTCATTCTTCAGAATAATTTAGCAGTCCTTCCACTTCTGCTGAAGATACATAAGTAAATAGTTTCATAAAGAAATTGTTTTGGAATTATTTCAGCAGTACCAATATAAGATGAAATACAGAGAAGATTCCTCTTACAACTTGACATGCTTCAATCCATCAAGAGACTGTTTGAACTGCCTTTTAACAAAAAAACTTTTATTTTTTATTATGAGTCTGTATAACTGTTACAACATGCTTAATGTTTGCATTATTCCCCAAAATTCCTGAGAAAGAGCTCTTTGATTTGGCATATATGGGATGTTTATTCAGTACCAGGAACAAGAGCACATCTGGTTCGTGTGCCGTGCAGATCTTATCAACAGAAGGAGTCTAAATGTGACGGCAAACTCTGGTCTTCCCTGACAGACGCTGTATTTCTGCACATGTGTTCTCCATATGGCCGTCCTCTAAATGTTGCTCCGTCTCTCCCTTGACCACAAGGGAATTTCAGGAAGCCCTACTGTACATGGTTCCAGTCTAAATATGCAGTCTGCTTGGTTGTGGCTCCTTTTTAATCACAACTTGTCTGCCTGGTTGACCTTGAACCCAACAGGTGATGTTTTTGAAAAGGATGGCACCGGTTTGTGGGGATAACATGTGCGGAGGAAAAACATTCGGGAGAACTCGAAAACCTCGATGTATGACGAATGCTGCGGTTAAGAGCAAGTGGAAAGAAGAAAGAGTGAGATGCCTTGGGGGAAAAAAAAGGGAAAGCAGAGGGAGATGGACCTCTGTGTGAATAACCGACAACGTAGAAAACCCTTTTGGCCAAGCTAACAAGATCACATGACAAGAGACAAAATAAATTAGGAGGTTCTTTGCCTGTTAGTGAGCAACGTCAATCTTACTCAGCACATTTTGGTCTATTTCCAAATATAAAACTATGTCATTTGATATATCTGTGGTAAGTTAATAGGCAAAGAAAAGTTAGCATCTGAGTATCATCACTGTGGTTGCATGGGTTAACCGCTAACCAAGATAACAGACAACAGATACCATCATATTTGGGTGAGACATCCTCAAATCAAAGTTAAAACCAAACAGCGTGACAAGCCGGAGCACGTGAGTGACCTACTTAGTGAGAAACACACCTCGACTGGCATGACATTACGGACACCTCACGTTGGCCTACTTTTATAAAGAAGTTGATGCAGTTTTGAAACTGGTCAATGACTCAACGTCTCTTGTGCAACGGGAAACAAACTTAAATTCCAGTAAAATTGATGCGTCCATTTAAAGGAATAGTTCGGCAACTTATTTTGTACTTACCCTCATGGTAACTACGGTTGGTGAATTTTCAGAGTATAGTGAAATATTGGGTTAACTATCCTTTTAACCCTTGTTAAAGGGGTTAAGGCCCCAAAACAAATATGTTTGTGGTATCCCTTGTGTTGTCTCTGGGTCAAGGTGAATGACCAAACAAGGGATAACACAAACACATTTGTTTTATTGGGCCTTCGGGTAAACTTGACCCTGAGATGACACAATGGATACCACAAACACATTTGTTTTCGGGTCACCTTGACCATGAAGTAAAACTAGGGTTAAATGTGTTCAACACAAATTGAGCACAATTTAATATAATTACTGATCTTCTGATATGTGGATGAAGTTGAACCCTTGATAAAAACCCTAAAAAAATCAAAGCGGCTGAGCTGTAAGATAAATAAACAGGAGCTTTACTTTTACTTTTACTTTTAGATTTAACAGTAAAAACATCCTTTTGATGTCGAGTCAAACTGTGATGAATGGACAAACGTGTTCGCCACATTTTAACAGCACCATTTTATCCAGTTGCCTGCAATTTTGAGTTATCCAGAGAGGGGGCGTGTCCTTGACCCTGTGCTCTGAAAGGAATATTTATTTGCTTTTCCAGTGGAATATATCCGAGTTTTGCCCTCTGCTGCAGAACACTGCTGGTCTGATATAGGTGGACAAAGAAGTCACTGACGACATCACTGAATCCCCCTTTCAGTTTATTTATAACAAAAATAACACTCAAACTTAAAAGGGAAATGATCAGGTAACTTGGCTAACAATTTTCTAAACGAGGCAGAGGTTCCTTTTTATACCTCAGGCTTTGGAACTGGACTTCTTTGTCGGTAGAGTCTATCAATGCTACAACCCACCAGATCAGACTAGATATACATGGCATCCAAGCTTCATCTAACTCAATGCTCACCATGTCTTCTTCTGCTGCGATACAAATCTACAGGTTTAACCAAAACTGCACAGCAAGGGGCTATTATAGCTGATCCCTGATCAGACAAATCTGTTTCCACTTAAACCACCCCCTCCTCTCTGTATCACACTTCCACTTCCTTCTGATCCGAGGGCCTCTGAGTGTTACTATGTTCTTATCCAGAATCATTCAAAAACGTCATGAACTGCTTCAGAAATTAAAGTAAAGTAAAGTAAAGTAAAGTAAAATAGACTTTTGTGTTTTCCATTGATTGTCATGGAAAACACCCAATTTTATTTTGAGAGTGTGTATGAAGAGAAGACACCAAAGGAATGTGCTAATAGTGTTATAATGCTTGGTTCAGCTTGTTCCAAAACTACACTAAAAGTAATGTCAATTTTCTAAATTGAGTCAAAATTTTCTCTCCTTGTGTTTGCATTCAATTAAAAACTAGTAAAGAATCAAAACCTCATAACTAACTATGACTACACATTATAAATGGGAGTTCTCGTGTAAATTGGATTCAAGTTATGTTCTTGTTTGAAAAATGGAATACTTTAAATGTTATTTTGTGTTTTAGTTTTAAAATTAAGATTAAATTAAGAGACACTATCCTCACTATCTTGCAGTGATATTCATAATTAATTTAAGTTTAAACAAAATGACCGGAATGACAATTGCAGTTTGAGTTCAACAACAACTATCGAATGAAAAGTAAGTAAAGAGTTTTGAGGTTTTTCACCTAATAAAGTTCACCTAATATACTAAACCAATCGCTTGACAATAACTCAAGATGTAAAAAATCCTAGATCAGGGAATTCAATTTTCTGAGGGAGATATGAAAACAGTCCTAGAAGCCAGTCTAGCTGATTAAAGCACATGATGAAAAAACATTGATAAAATTAATAAATGAAAAAAGGAATTAAGCACTTTAAAACTTCTTCTTTGAATAAATCTTGAGATACATTTGTAAAAATATGTGGGATTTTTTTATAACAGGAAGCAATCCGTTTTTTCCAAAATGTAATTTTCTTGCCTGAACTTGACTCAACATAACCTTTGATTGGTAAAGCTGACCCTACACTTGCGGATTATTTCAGCAGTTTCACCTTTAACCTTAAACAGCCGGTGACTTTTTTTTAAAAGTCAAATTCCAGAGCAATTATGGCAAATCCAGAATCGAACACAGGTGCATCAGCTGGTGGGTCTTTTGAACCAGACGCCACATGTGGATGTAATATAACAACTAATGGAGACCTTTTTTAAAGGCTACGGCTATCGTCGTTGTCACACTTGCGAGCCACTTGTAAAATGTGTAAGGAAAATTCCCACAGCCTCGTGTTAAAGAATGCCATGTCAGCCGCTCACTCTCCAACTTCAACATACTCTCGCTGCCAAAATACTTTCCCCGAAGCCAGTCGATTTTATGCCAACGTCACGCAAAAATGAGAAAGAGAAGGAAGTTTTGACCATGGTTTGACAGTTGTGTTTTTCAATTTGTTTTATATTAAGTGCCTGCCACTATTTTATGATTGCCTAACATCATTACTGCAAACAGGGTGAGGAAACGACTCCTTCTGGGGAAGTGAAACCAAAGGAACGCTGGATTCAAAATCTCTGAATGATTGTAGCGAAGTCACAGGAGTATTCAGTTTCTTCAGATTATTCAAATGCAATAGTCAATCATTTTACCATCATAATGACCGTATGAAAGGAATCAAGTACATTGAATTTACGACATTGGTTTCGTGTTATATTAACTCAACCGATCATCTGCGGCGTCGGATCTGTGAAAGCAATACTTCCAGGAATAGTCGAAAACCCACAAAAGTACGTTTATGTGGCCACAATGAAACACATGTGCACATGAGCGGACTAATGGGTCAGTGTTTTTACAGCTGGGCCGGATCGAGAAGCCGGTGCGAGCGGTGACCGTCAGCATGTTGGTGCGTGTCATCGGCCTGAGGCACTACATTAGCCACACTGGATCTCACACACTTCTGCATTGTAGTGTTTTCAATAGGATTACCCCCTAATTATCCTCTAAGGCCGTGTGACTTACTGCTTCAGCTTTGAAGGCCTGGCCCAGCTGATACTTTTCACAAGGTGGACTTGAATAAAAGGTATAACAATTATGTTTGCAGGAAAACAATTCAAAATACACCTTCATTAGAGCTCAGGACTCAAAAAATATACTTAACTTGATGTCCTAGCGTGATTTGCCAAACTATATTTGATCTTTTTCCAGGTTTGTGGAGTGGGTGTATATTTTCAGAGTGCTGGTTTTCCCATCTGTATGACCACAGCTCTGGTCTGCTCTCCCTGCATCCTTCTACCAAACGCTTCCCACGCCTCCTTTTGGACTAAATACATATTTAGGGAAATACTGATCTGCAATCACATGCCAGGCTCATTTCTGCCCAAAGCCCATTACTCAAAGCTTCTCCTAAAAGTGGTTACAGAAACGTAACTTTTCGTTGGTAACTAGTCAAGTATATACAACTGAAAATTGATCTTTTTTTCTAATATTTTTTCTAGTTCATTCCACTTTTGAAATCATTATATTTTGTAAAGATATTTCTTCCAGTGATTTAATCTGTTATATGACCTATAACTGACTGTGATTCTGTAGCGTCAGGTGTACTGAAAATTACCTGAGGTTAAAAATAGACACAGAACTGTGATGGTTATGTGCAGAAAAAGAGGAAGATAGAAGAGGGAACTCACTGTGACTTACCGTCATTTACAGTTAATGTGTTTGATAAAGGAACTTAGAAGACAGAAAATAACTCTTTGCTTTGTGCAGTTTACAGAACAAACCAATGTAAAAAGCTGCCAGAATTACCCAATGTTTCATGGTTAAGGTAATTAACAAGAAGTTGCATTTGTTTGGAAGTTATTTATCTAAATACAGCACTGAATAACACATTTAGTGCTGTATTTAATCATGATTAATCAAAGCTTATTATCTCATTATTTAAATCTATTATTTTGGTAATTGTTCATGTCTGGATTCTATGGTGATGTGTGAAACTGGATCACACCAAATATCATTTAAACCATGGAAATAGATGCAAAGTCGATGCTGCATTCATGGTTGACACAATAAAAAAAGAACATGTTTGTTAGGCAGTTATTCATCTAAACCAGTGATTCATCTAAGTCAGGGTCCGTTGAGTTGAAACACAATGCCCTGTCATTCTTCATCTATCAATGGCTGATTAAAGCATAAAGCTTCTCTGTCCAAAATCTTGATGCCAGAGGCTGAAAAACAACTAAATGAGTCCCAAAATCAATTTTCCACCACTGGCTCAACCAAACATGATCACAGATCCTATTGTAGTAGGTCTAGTTTTTAATTTAGCATAATACTAGAATTCAATAGATGTTAAAAGCTCTCGTGAGCCACATAAAATCACTTGGTGGGTCAGATTTGGTTTGACACCTATGATCTAAACACAGTCCCTTTAACTTAACATAAGTATTTTAAATGTGCAATAATCATGGTTTAGTAGTCACAGGACATCACAATATTACTTCATAGAAGTTGTTTCTGCAACAATTGCATCTCCTTTTCCTGCTGTCTGAGAATTTTAACTTAATGTAAATCATCCTTGTTAGTGGAGAAAAATCATCTTGAGAAAAAATCTAACTGTACCACAAAGAATCCAGCCAAAGAAAGGGAAACAACACTGATCAAACAAATCTTTACAAACAACATTCCACGCAAACACACAAAAGACAAACCACAGTAACTATTTCTGTTTTAACATAAAGAAGAACTATTGTGCATCTTAACATGGAAAGCATCTCACTTGGTTATTGACGTCAGTTTAAATACACACGGTTGGCTTTTATTGTGGAACAATAAATGAAGTAAAAAAATTAAATTACTCCGGCAACCCACATCAGAGTCTGAACGACATCTGCGAGTCATAAAGATCAATGGTCTGATGGTCCGTCCATTAGTGAAGTTACCAGTCTGCACTTTATACATCCCATTGTGGGTGGAGAACAAATTAAAGCAGGAAGCACTTGCTGACGCCTTTTTTTTTTTTCGGTTGTTTGGACAAATGAATGAGAAATGAACTGCCTGTGTATAGTGGTGCCGTTCACCGAGATCAACCGGAGCCATTTGCACACATTGCACCGTCGACTAAAAAGGGGGAGGTGGGTGGGTGGGGGGGGGGGGTTGCATAGTGTATGCAAGAGTGATGAATAAGATCCTGGCACATCCCATCCAAGAAACTCTAATGCACTCCCAGCAGACCAGAAGACGTAAACAGATAAGGAGTATGTAGAGGCAGTGGCAAAGGAGAGAGAGAGAGAGAGAGTGAGCCAGAGAGGGCAGGAGGGAGTTTTTCGGAATTGTTATTGGAGCCGAAGAAGTCATTTCTATCTTAAAGCGTTCCAGATGTTAGCCAGCCTCGGTGAAGGAGACAGCTTTAGAAGGAAATCAAGGGGAAGGGAAGAGTATTTATCTGAACGTCCTCCCTCCAAATGATCCTGTACTTCTGTGAGAGCATGATTTCATACACTGGGGGTGGGGGATGTGGGGGGGGGACTTCCACACTTCCACGGTGGTTGCCGGAGTGGGGGGTGGTGAAAGAAAAAGTTTTGGGTGTGGGGTGTCAGGTGGTGAGGTGGTAGAGGGGCATGTGGCTCAAACAACCCCGTTTTAGACCCATAAAAAGCTAGGGTGGTCAGAATAATGGGCTGTTGTTATTGCACACACACACACACACACACACACACATATACACACCGCGGTTCTCTTTTAAACCCAATGAAATAGACCAAACCCGACCAAGGGGACATCTGGTTAAATACTGGGACCCGTGGCTGCGTTTCAGCTTATTTGTGATGAAATAGATCCAACTTCAGCATATGACTTAAGACAATCCAGCAGAACCCAATGTTTTAATTACACGCGGGGAAAAGAAGAATTCAACTGACTGCAGATGTTTGCACACGCACAGAGGAGAGAGAGTGTGTTTGGTCCGAACAATAACAATCGCACAAATTTTGTTTACATTAACATATCTGTTTTTAATAAGATTAGGAAGTTAAGAAGTTGCCAAGTACCTGTTCAAAGAACGCTTTCCAGGCTTGTCCTCTCAATTTTTCCCCCAATTTTCTGGGAAGTTTTGACTCTTTTTATGCATTTCTTTGGTTACTTACAATAAAATACTATTTTTTCTATAAGGAAAATCTTCATATGGGGGACTCTCTTACTGTTACAGGCAATACACTATTACGTAGCTGTATCAGAGTTAGCTTAACAGCAGAGGTGTAAAACAGAATTTAAATAAGGAGCCAATATTGAATTCTCGGCCAAAGTTGTGGCCCAAAGAAATGTAGTCCATGATTAAGAAATTCGTGTCTAAATAAGGTGTTTCAAACTCATGACCCATGACACCAAATCTGACTGGTCAAGTCAGTTTTTTGCGGCCCACCGGACAGTTGATATGGTGACCTATAAAGATGCCAGATAAGGGACAGAGATGATGGATGTCATCAACGAGAGTATAACTGAGGTTCAAGGAGGACTAGAATACAGAGGTAGATTAAGATAAATTGAGTTTGAATAAATAAAAAGAACATCAAAATCAGACTTCCTGTAAGATAAATATGCAATAAGTTTGTCCTGTGACTTGAACTTGCTAAATGATTTTGACCCTTTTTAAATTGAGTGTGACACGAAAGGTCTAAATTCAGTGTGATATTAAATACACATTCTTGAAATTCAAGTCTGCAGATGTGCAGCATTATGCCTCCCAATATTGTGACCTGTGTTTCTCTATTTGTATCGGTCAAACAGAAGTGATTAATGTCAGCAGCTAATCCGGAAACACACAAAAAAAATACTTTTGCAGGAGGTAACAAATATGGTCTTTGGTGTTATGAGATTAAAGTTAAAGTGAGGTCATCATGTTAAGGATGTTATTTCCTGATACAACTTTAGCTCCTTCTGTCATTGAGTCAAGACAAGAGAGACACTCTGGTATGTCATATTTAACAACAAATGGACTAACTCTTCTTTCCAAACTTCATATATTTCTGGTTGATTTTAACTTCATAATCTTTAAATGCTATTTGAAACCTGTATATTCATTGGTTATAATGCATTGCCAGCTTTAGATCGTGTCATGTATTGCAAGTTGTTGGCCTGAAACAAATGACAAATGACAGATTTGGCCTCCAAGCTTGGAGTTAGTTCCAAAAAAAAAACATTTAAAAAAAGTAATAATTAAGGTTATTTATAATCATAATAATAGACACATTTAAATGGAAGTGTGTGACAACATTTTCATCTATGGTAAAGCATCAAACTATGAGAGTTATTTTACAGGCTAACTGAGTCCATGCTCCATAGCCAAGAATGTGGGTTGCTGTAAGTTTGGCACTGCTGAAGCTCTTTAACCTTCCCTGCACATGCCTGCTAACAGTTACTCCTTCATCAACGCACTTCCATTCAAGGCTAATTGCCGCTCTTTGATAGCAGCACGCTCAAGTTAATGTCTCTTTCTTTTTTTCCCTCTGCCCTCTGTGTTGCTCTGTGTAGTTGCTGTGCCCAGCTATCCCGGGCGTTTGTTTTCCCCCGCCCCGCATTAGGCTAAGCCGCACGATCACACAACAAAAGACCATTGTGCTGGAACTCAAACAAGCTCGGCTCCGGGGAGCTGGTCGTGGAGCACAAACAAAGACTGGCCGTGGGTTACATTGTCACAGCACAAGACAGTGAATCCAACCCAAAAAAAAAAACGCTGCCAAAGAAGCGCTGGAAAATAGGAGTCAGTCTAGCAAAAAAGGGTGTGACATGGAGAGAGGAGAAAGAGGCGATTGTGGAAGGGGTGATGAGGAGACAGCCGGAAACACATCTGGAAGTGAAATTGAGACGAGAGAGTCATGAGGTTGGAGTGATAGCAGGGAGAGAGGAAGAAGAAGAAGAAGAACTCAGGAGGGTATCTACTTTATCATGACTCGGGTGTACGATCCTACACGCGATGATTAATGTGGAAACTTAGAAGTTAATGTGGAAGATCAACACGGAGTGTGACAGACAATACTTTCTTTGTGCGTATCAGATGCCTTCGCTACACTCTTGTTTTCCTATGCTGACACGTCGGATTAAACACGGATCAATCACAAGTTAACACACAAAGAAACACTGTTAAGTACAGTAGGCAGAATATATTCATCTTTTCGACACAGCATATGTCACTACTGTACTACTATGGATCAACCAAAGTGTCATAGAACTCATTATACTACTCAATGATGATTCTCTACTCAGGAATTATGCATTTCCATGCTTCCAATATACATGAGCTTCTCTCCAGGTTCCCAAATTTGTTCTGGGTCGTGTTTAGTCATTGACTCGTGTGGCTTATCAGTGCTGCTAAGCAACAACAAAAACAACATTAAAAAACAGAATCACTGCAAGGAAGAAACTTTCATGTGACTTTTTAATGGGACTGACTTGTTCTTGGCTAACATCACTGATGGTGCAGTGGTTTAGAAAGTGCATTTGAACAAAACATTTTATGTTCTGTTGGTTTCTTTTTTTAATCTTTTCTGGATTTTCATGGGATTTCACTATGCATTCAGGGAATTTTTTGCAATGTTTCATTGTGTTCACATGGTCTCAACCTTGATTTTGCTTATTGCACTTTGAGGCTTTAATATTTGGGCATTCTTTCAAACTTTTTAAATTTAAAAATCCTTTGGAAAGTTTAATTCATGTTCACATGATCCGCCGGGATGTGAACATTGGTTTTGCTGCATTTCCCCCCATATTTACAAATGTTAATTTTGTGGAATTTCTTCTATTATTTTATTGAAAAAATGTCTTACCTGAATCATAAGATTGTTTTTAAATATATTTTCCATCTTTACTATATAATCAGAGTTATACAGATGACATTTGAAGATGACAGATGGTTGGCATGAAGCTGGACTCACTGGTGACAGAGCTATTCATGGTCAGGCTCCTCCTTACATCACTGATCTGATCCAGCCTTACACCCCAGCTCGGGCTCTGAGGTCTGTGGATCAGAATCTACTTATGATTTTCTGGAACTCCTGTTGTGTTATCAATTTTATCTTGATCTTTAAAATATATACTTTATTGAGTACTGTTTTGATTGTTTAAGCGCTTTGTGACCCTGGTCTGAAAAAGTGCTATACAAATAAAAATGACTTACTTACTTACCATTAAATTGTACAATAGTGAGTTCGGGGGCAGGAGTGGAGTAAAAGTATCTTGATGTTCTGTTCTATGTTAGTCTTTGTATCCTTTGTCTTTGTTCTTTTTCTTTGATCTATGTTCTTTATCTTTATATTTAGACTTAGATTGAATCATCTTGTTCTTTCTCTTTATGTTATTTTTCTTATTTTATTTTTGATTATTTTTTATGAAAAATTGCTGTATTTGCTGTGGATAATTTGGAAAAATAAACAATTTCCCGAAGGAGACCTCCTGAGGGATCAATAAAGTTCTACCTAACCTAAACTAACCTCATAACATTAGATGTGAGGATCTTCATTTAGTCCTGAACCACCTGAAGTTGAACACAAATGGAGACCCTTGCTCTACTTGTACGTATCAAGACAAATAACAAACAAAAAAATGAAGGGATGGATCATATGATGACACTTACACAACCAATTAAAAAACAATTTAAAGGTAGCGAAGTGTATTTACCGTTGGCGTTCTTCCCGCAGATCAGGTGCTCGTAGTGCTGCAGGACCCCCCACAGTTCCGAGTCATTGTTCACAACTCCCTCCAGAGCTTCCGCGCTCACCGGGGCATGACCCGACCCCGCCGGGTCCGCCATCATCACCCGGGCCCCTATCTCCTCCACCAGCGCCTCCATGCACGCGGTCATGCAGATGGCCGCGTACTCGTGGATGCGCACGGAGATGCGCGTGTCCACCATCCAGCGGAAGAAGCGCCCCACGGAGAAGGAGAGCCCCCCGCAGCGGGCGGACTTGCCGTTCCTCAGCGGCTCCCCGGCGCTCATGTTGTACATGGAGATGGCCTTGACCGTGGCGGAGACGCAGTGGTCCGCCAGGGTCCAGCTGAGCACCAGCCGCAGGGCGCTCTGGACCTCGAAGCGGGTGCAGCGGCAGTGCATGACGCTGAGCCGCTGCGCCTCCCTGGACACCCGGATCAGAGCCTTGCGCAGGAGCGCGGACAGACGCCTGGCGGCCTCCGGGGAGAACCCTTGGTGGTGCCCCGCCTTCTGGGACACCTTGCGGAGGACCCTCGCCACCTCGTCCTCGGTCCAGGGGAACTCCTCCAGCTCGGGCAGGCGCGGGCACTTGGAGAAGATGTCCTCCGGGTCCTCGGGCAGCACCGTGTTGACGGTGTCCCAGCTGTTGTTGCGGCTGTTCATGGAGCCGGAGTAGTACCACCAGTTGCCCCGGTGAGGGGTCGTGGTGAAGGGCTGGTGCGAGTTG
This sequence comes from Callionymus lyra, assembly GCF_982586985.1. Taxonomy (NCBI): domain Eukaryota; kingdom Metazoa; phylum Chordata; class Actinopteri; order Syngnathiformes; family Callionymidae; genus Callionymus; species Callionymus lyra. The sequence goes on along the minus strand of NC_141825.1, from coordinate 10,884,571 downwards.
GACTTGGAGGAGGACAAGCTGAGGGACTTGCAGGAGTCACCTGCCCCGTACCCGGAGTCCAGGGTCAGGTCCTCCAGGGTCTTCATGTTGCTCACCCCGGCCATGTTCCTCCTGTAAGGTCTCCTTTTTTCGGTGGTCGGTCGGTCGGTAAAAAAAAAAAAAGTCGAAACTCGGACGAACTGGACGAACTGGTCACACCAGCGGGCGCGCGTCAGACATGCTGCGGGTCACTGGAACCATGAAACTTGTCCTCGCCCGTCTCACCCTTAAAACTTCCAGAGTCTTTTGTCGCTCATTCGCCTCAATGACAACCTTTTCTTTCCTTGAATAAATCCAAATTACATCCACCAAAGCTCCCTCTGAGAGGTGATCTGCGGGACAGAAGTCTGGGTTGACCTCTTCTGTTCTCACCCGGGAGGCGAGTCAGAGCGACTGAGCTGAGAGCCGCGCTCCAGATGTGAGGGGGGCGTGGCTACCGCTGATGGACAACGCGAACGGCCAATCATGACGCGAGAACGGTTGGACTGGCTGTTTTATTAAGTAAACAAACAACAGGATCCTTGGACGAAACTGTCGCGTTTGAATTGTTTGTTTAGTTCATTATTATATTTAAAGGTCACTTTTTTTTTATACAGTAACTGTTGTAAGTAAGTAAGTAAGTAATTTTTATTTGTATAGCGCTTTTCCAGACCAGGGTCACAAAGCGCTTAAACAATCAAAACAATACCCAATAAAGTATATACTTTAAAGGTCAAGATAAAACTGATAACACAAAAGGAGTTCCAGAAAATCAAGGAAAAGCCTGAACAGATAAAATAAAATAAAATTGTGAGTTGTTGTGGTTACAAAGTTTACGATCAAGCTAAATATGCAAAATGTATTATTGTATTTTATTTTATATAACTTATAATATAATTTGAAAAAATATTTTTTGAAATTTCTTCTATATATTCAATACTTACGTGAATGCCAAAACAGTGGATTGAATTCTTAAAACACCTACTGTCATCTTTAGATAATGCAAGTAAATAATATGAATATATGATCTTCCTCTCTCTTTGCGCTTGATGGATCTACTGACTCCTTTAAGAAACATCTTAAGACATTTTTATTTATTCAGGCTTTTCTTGATTTTCTGGAACTCCTGTTGTGTTATCAGTTTTATCTTAACTTTTAAAGTATATACTTTATTGAGTATTGTTTTGATTGTTTAAGCGCTTTGTGACCCTGGTCTGGAAAAGCGCTATACTAATAGAATTACTTACTTACTTACTTACATTTGAAAGTTCCTACTTGATCTTTGATGTAATGGGTCACATAAATACATAACAAAGGTTCACTTATAAATGTATAAAATACATTTATAATGTATTTATGTGCCTCCCTTGTTACACTTTGCACATGTCTGTCATACACAGATATATTAATATTGTCATTTCATGTAGGTTAAGCTTAAAACATCCAATATGACTACAGAAAAGAGCAAATTAATCTTTAAAAAAAAGGATTTTGGGACTTGAGACCTCAGCTCCAGCAAATGTTTTACATGTTTCAATTAAAAGTTTGCTTAAAAGGTCATTTTTTGGTGGTATATGTTATAGAAGATTTATGTGGCCCTCAAGAGGTCAAAGATCATTTTATAAACTAACAATTCTATTTTGTTTTTATTTATATTATTTATTAATAGTATTTAAATATGACTGTTTTGTTCCCCAATGTTTTTTCCTGCATCATTTTTGCGAGTATTTATTGGCCCTCAAAAATGTATTTTTTTTAATTGGGAAAAAGTGCAAAATACAACAACATAAGAATATTTTAATATTTCGCTTGATTACTTGGTTTTATACTTTATTTACTTTTTGTTAGCTTGATGGCCCCTCACAAAAAGCCACTGTATGAACTTTGGCCCCTGACGGAATTCCCCTTCCTATAGAAGTAGTTCTGTGAGAGACCGTGTGGATATTTTAAGCAAAACTGAATAAAAAGTGTAGGATTTACATTTATATCGATATAGAAACATGCAGTATATTATAGCATCTATTATACAAAACGCTTCAGTTAACATTTTAGACCATTTTAAAAATCATCTTTGACACATTTTAGCATTTCTTGAGAGCATGAAATGGACAAAAGACTTTGTACAAACTATCATGGACTGAGGAGTCTTGAGTTGATCTCATGATGTCTGTGGGAGGGGGGGGGGTCTGGCCAGCAGCCCACCCGTCAGATAATCTCTCACCTAACAAAGAAAGCAAAGGCTATAAATCCACAGTGTGAGTCGTGAAAGAGGCGGAGACGTGTTTGATTTGATTTAGGAAGGCTTTGAAGCGTGTTTGAAAGTGCAAATTAAAAGATTGCTGTGAGTTTTCGCGGTGTCGGCGACAGGCTTTAAATACACAAGTGAGACAATCGAGAACAAAATAAATTTAAACTTATAATTAAATCAGACTATGAGATATATTTAACTTGAATTTTATGCACTTGATTGGACGAAATAAATAAATACAAAGCTTACTGTTACCTCTGCAAAGGAGGTATGACCGTTGTTCTTAGCTTTAAGTCAATTCAAAAACAGATCAAAGTATCTTTATGAAATTCTCAGAATTAGAACAATGTATATAGAACAACTTAAATATTAAGTTAAATATTGTTCTGTAATTCGATAAGGATGTAAGAAGGTGTTGAAGTCTTCATCATTCACTTGTATGGCCTCTCACCACCGCAGCTTATACACCATCTATAACGACTTTACTAGCAATTCAAACTTAACAGAAATGTGTTATTATTAAATATAAAACAGATTTTGCAGTTTCTTGAAAGCATAATAATAATTTTAAGTATACTACCAAGCTAATGTCAATTGTGGGCTAGTTGTTAAGACAATGTCATGCTAATGCTAGTGATGGGTCTATGAGGCATCATGATACAGCATCAGGTGTTTGATGATGTATCATGATACAGCATTAGTTGTTTTATGATGTGTCATTATACAGCATTAGTTGTGTGATGATGTATCATGATACAGCGTTAGTTGTGTAATGATGTATCATGATACAGTATCTGCTGTGTGATGATGTATCATGATAGCATCAGTTGTGTGATGATGTATTATGATACAACATTAGTTTGATGATGTATCATAATACAGCATCAGTTGTGTGATGATGTATCATGAGACAGCAGTAGTTGTGTGATGATGTATCATGATTCAGCATCAGTTGTGTGATGATGTATCATCATGCAGCATTAGTTTGATGATGTATCATGATACAGCATCAGTTGTTTGATGTTGTATCATAATACAGCATCAGTTGTGTGATGATGTATCATGATACATCATTAGTTGTGTGATTATGTCTCATGATACAGCATCAGTTGTGTGATGATGTATCAGTTGTGTGATGATGTATCACGATACAGCATCAGTTGTGTGATGATGTGTCATGATACAGTGTCTTAATTTTGGCCACTAGATGGCAATTTTAGTTTGAAAATGATGCCAGGTGATTGATGCTGTGTCGTGATCATGATAAGATTGGTACTTTTTTTTCTTAATCAAAGTAATGGCAATGAGCTCTTTGGCAGAGGTATAAGATGTCTCTGCGTTTTCCAGCAAATTGAATTTATTTCACTCATATATAATAATTTTGCCGAGAAAAAAAATCCTGAAACTCCTTGAGAGAGGCTTCACATCCTCTTCTCAAAAAGAATACCAAGTATAAGTGAGAGTTGTTTTGTTAAGTTGAAATGAAATACCTTCAAATTAGAGTAACAGCCGACTATAGAGAAACTGTTTGCTCTCCCGGGTTATGTTCTGTAACACCCACAAGACAAGTCAAAGCAAACATGTTAAAGTCGCTTTTAACAACCTGTTTTTCATCACCGTGCACTCACGGACAGGTGCGGCTGGTGTCCACGGGGACAACGTCTATGCGTGACGGTCTTCAGAACATGAACCCTGGAAGGATGAAGAAGTGACTCATGGATCTTTTCTTCCACTGTAAAAGTTCCTAAAATGGAAAAAAAAAAAGAAGAAGCATGCAGTCAATAAACACATTCACACGGTGCTGTGAAGCAGCCTTTGGGAACTGTAAAGGGAGTTGACCTTCACATGGAGAGCTCTTTTAAGGAAGGACTGTGAGGACATTGTGAGGTTTTTCTTTTAAGCGCTTGCCTCATCCCGGACTTCTCTCACTGAGAGCCCACGTCATTTCTCAGAGTGGGTGCGAGTTGCAGAGATGACCCCACCCTGGGCCGACAGAGTGGGGGACCACAGAGCTGTGTCATTATTATTGTTTTTTAAATCTGTACGTGATTACAATGTTGAAGTAATCGAGCTCTGCGGGGGGATGTGGGTTTAATATTGCTTGAGTTTTCTTTTAGAGAGGTTCTGAAAAACAGACAAAAACCAAATGTTGACGTCAGTCTGGAGCAGCAGTTAAAAATGGGTCTCTCTGTTGTGAGTTATTCTGGCTCAAATCAACGTTTATTGATATTGAAAACTGGGGAAAACATGGTTCATCATTACCTTGTTTTTTTAAAATATATTTTAACTTGTATTTTAACAGCTGTCAGTGATTCACCTGATGACATCATCAAACATCAGCAGGTCAAGGTGAACTCCAAGTCACACACGGAAAGTTGTTTCCTCTTTTATCCTGTATGTTTTTTTTACGTCAGTAATTCCAAAAACTCCCTGATGGCTCAAACCAAAAATGGACTTTCCTTTATCATCTTCATGCGGGGCCTTAAAGTCAATTTGAAACAATGTAAAGGCAGCACCACCGTGTGGTCAGAATATGAAAGTGCACTTAAAACCGAACTATTAGAAAAGGCCTAGAAATATTCACCAACAAAAGGAAGTTAAAAAATAATAAAATAATAATTTAAAAAAAAAAAGAACATTCTAATTTTGCGTAATACCACTTTTAATTGTCATCGATTCTTTATTGTGATAACAGTATTTTCTTTTTAATATATTTAATATGTATTTTATCAGATTTTCGTTGACAGAATGTGTGCATTTATTTCTCGTAATAACATGAAATGGTCATGATTTTAGGCTTCTGTTCTTATGGCTGTATTGTCACTTATATTTAAAGTATTTGCATAACAAGGAATACCATATATTCAGATATAAATTGGAAATAAATGAGGAACAACAATATGTTGGCGAGGATACTTATTTTCGCATTGATTTTCAAATTCTGGTAGTGAGTGAATAAATACAATACAATAAAACCCCAAAATGCCCAATGTGTAAATAAAATTAAACCTCTTTTTTAAAATCATTATATAACTGATTTACTGTGTTTCTGAATTATGGTGAACATATTAATATTGGACTGCCATAATTCTGATATAGATTTGGAAAAATATAAGATAATTACATATAATCTTTTACAATATATATATATTTTAAATGATTATTAAATATATATACTGTAAATATTTAATTATAATATTTAATAATAATATGTATTGTGTTCATCGTATTGTCAGGTGTGGTTTAACTTTTACTTACAGTTTTTTTTAATTATTATAATTTTTTATACATTTGGTTTTAAAATCCCAGATAAATGAATTGAACATCATTTAATAATTTCACTTCTTTCACAGAAAAAATAAGTCCATCTGCGTGTATGCATAAAATTTTATTTGCAAAAACCAAACAAATAAAATAAAAAGTACAATACATTCTTAAAACCTCTTTTTTTCTCTACAAAACAATTTCACAGAAATTACCTTGGAATGTATCTGTTCTCCACTGTTCAACTTATATTTGTCCGCATATATATATATCGAGTTGTGTTTCTCCTTCTGAGGAAAACCGGGAGGGCATTTCAACAATCATCAAGTCAGCGACAGATCATTGACCCTCATATATATATATATATATATATATATATATATATATATATATATATATATATATATATATTCAGACACCAAAATCTGCGACATGTTGCAGGAGGAGAGGTGTAATGACACAAGAACTAAAACTTTGTGGTCCTGCTGTCCTGCAGCTGCCATGATTTCCCATTACATCCTCTCTCCCGCTCAGTAGTCGTATGCATCCCTCCCTTTTTTAAAATGGCAAATATGACGTTGGAAAAAGTACGACCTCGTCCACACTTCTCCAGCAACACACCAAAGACGACCGAAGCTGCTCCTACTGTTCTCACGTGAGTCTACAGTGACAGTACAACCTGATGATAAATAATAAAGTGTTCTGTGTCGTCGTAAAAGTTTAGCCCATCTACGGAGCTCGAAAAACCCTGATGAAGGCACACATATTGTAAACCACTTTTCACTCATCGCGCCGTCTAATACACAACAGCAACACGTGTGAGTCACGAACAGCTCGGCGACAGGATGACGAAGTGAAACAACAACCTCGGGTTGACAGGAAATAACAAGTAGATCAATTTAACGCGAGCACCATCTTTGCTAGTGTTTTTTAAAACATGACATGACTAAATGAAGAAGTTTCCATTTTGTATAATAGAGCAAATTTAAATATTTCTCAATATGAATAGTAAATAAATGATTAACAAGAAAATAAAGATTTTTTCCTTATGGAAATAAATAATTTGATAAGTTAAGGCTAAGTAGTCTAAAGTGGGAGGTTCAGGCTTTCGTTGTCCGGAATACTAGGGCAAATATAATTCATGGGTGCACAGATATGAGCATTATTAGCAAATATTATGAATAATAATTACACAACACAATCAAAATAGAACAAAAAGTAATACGCTTTTCCCCGGAAATCCACGGCTCCTCCCTGCGAAGCAACTGACTCGGACATGTGCTCACCTACGCTAGCTATGGCGGCAGTTAGTCAGCTGGTTGCCATGTCTGTCAACTAGTTCTCTGATTATAAAATGCCCTCAAAAGATCCAACGCAACATATTTAACTGAACATTTGTCCAAAAGCGAGTCGAGGAATTTGAGCGTATCAGGAGGCTGTCAATGCTAACGCTAGCTGCTGGTTACACGTAGCATCTAAGTGAGTATTCATGTTTTAATTTATTGTCTATTTACTTACACTGTTTGTACTAAACTTAAAAGGGCCTCGTTTCTTGGTTTAAAAATGGAGTTACCGGGGTAGATTGTGTTGTGTCTATTTAACCAAAAACGATTATCTTTATTGTGTCATTGAGTGTCATTGTGTTTACAGCAGTGGCTCAGAGACAGTTTTTCATATGAATTTACCAGGAACAAAAAAAAAGAAAAATTATACATTGAGAGTTTTTAACCTTGTTGTGTGAACAAAAAAATGGCAACAGCTAAATGGAGAAGCCACGAAATTGCTGTTACATAGTTCCGCCCCTAGTAGGAGCCAAAAACAAATCTTATGTGTGGCTACAAATTATGTTTTGTTGTGTATATTTTAGTTAAAATGATGGGTGAACAAAATTTAAATTTCACTTATTTTCTACTTACCCTCAAGTCGACCAAGTGTTAGGATTATTTTCATAGTAATCTGTTCTTTTTACAGTTATAGACGAAATGTATGTTCATTTTAATGTAGCGACTGTTATCTTCATATTTGTCCAAAAAGACACTTAAAAACATCCAAATACCTCCATACTGTTTGTCTGTATCGTCTAAGTCTTTATTTTAAGATTGTTTGCAGCAGAAGCTTAAAGGCTAACATGCTACACAGACAGTCTATTGTCTAAACGGTATACAGAAGAGCTCCACAGAGGTATTTGTATGATTTTAAGTGCGTCATTTAGTACGAAGACAAGTTAGCGCCGGTTGCTACATTAGTAAGGACATACAATTTTGCCTGTAACTCTAAAAAGAAACCGATTACTCTGAAAATAATCCCAACATTAGGTCGACATGAGGGTGAGTAGAAAATGAGTGAATTTAACATTTTTGTGGAACTATCACTTTTACAAGGGAAAGTCAATATGAAGTTATTGTCTGTAAGAAAATAGCATCTGTGCACCCAAGTCCACGCTACCTCAACAGAAACCTTACTCTGAGCTTCAAACTTCTAAAACTGGTCGAGTCACATTTTAGAAAAAAACATATTTTGGATGCTTAGATCCACAAAAGTATTAGATTGACCTACTAAATTGTTGATTTTGCTACAACTGAAGTCGCTGCTCCCTTCACTCGTGAACAAGCTCCCTATATACCGAGGGAATATCTACCCAAACCCTGTTTCAATTAAGAACCATGGTGTCAGACTTGGAGGAGCTGATCCTCATCCCAGCGTCATCATATGCTAGTTCTAGTCCAGATCCTGAGTCCCCCAAAAGTGAAAAATCCGTAGCTGTGCTAGAAATCAGAACCTGCAACTCAAATAAAAATAAAGATTTTACTGCCTCTAATCACATATAGTGCTCTCTAATATTATTTACTAGCATTTCTCCACTTGAGGTAAGAATTCTTACATTGTCATAAATAACGTGAAATATATTACTTGATGCATAAATAGCAGCAGGGCTAAGAGAACGTAAAAGGCAAATGTTGTTGAGGCAGGCGAGTAAATAAAAGACATGTGATGACGTCTATGGCGACTGATGTGTCTGAAGATGTCTGTACTTCTCCGTTGCACGACACGACAGGAAGTCGATTCCCAAAAACAACTCACCCATCTCGTCCGAATCTTAAAAGACAAACATTCAAGTTGCGGCTCTAAATTCAGAGCCTTCTAAAAACTAAAAAAAAAAAAAAGGTTGTCTTCACATCTCTTAGAAAAAAAGAGTTTCCACCACAAGCGGTGGCACACTCGCGCATTTATGTACATCCACATTCACCCTCGCACACAAACAAAACAGCTGCTTTCCAGTGTGTCTGGAAACATTGCACCATGAAGGACGGAGGAGGAGAAAACTCCCTTCTTTCGACGAGCCTCGGCGACGACTCGGGAACTGCGTAAACACAAAGTTCACACTTCGTTACACAGACGGGAAGAAAAACACACACTTCCCCTCAATGAAGCCTGCTTTGGAGAAAGGCAGAGTTCAGGCAGTGAGTGAGTTCCCACGCGTGTCTCCAGCGCAGGTAGGTTTGGTTCTCACATCCCATCGACAGGTTTATCCCTTAGGAGTCTTTTTGTTTTGGGCGTTCCACATGCCTCTCTTGGAGTGATAGTAGTGGAAGAAGTTCCGCAAGCGTAGTCTTTCAACTTCCAAACCGTTCTGCAACACTCTGGAGGAGGAGAACGAGGGAGAGTCATTATGTGTTTTTTTTTTATTAAAAAAAAGGATTACTCTTTCTATAATTAAAAAACGCTTTTAAATTTTTATTTTTTTATACAATGAACCAGACCAGGACAAATTGCTGGCCCGAGTCCATAAATCTATTGATTCAATATCCTTATGATCATTGATTTATGGCCTCACAAATTATAGTTCAATAATTTCATGTTTAATTGATGTGCTTCCTCAATACTAATTTCATTCAGGAAGTTTTCTGCGCACACATTGAAGTCTATTTTTAGTGCATTAGTTAAGAGGTATACTTTTGTGTTGGCTCCATTTCATGTTCAGAAAGTTTTAAATTGAAATGTAAATGTAAAGTGTTGTGGATCACACTTGGTGAGTAACATGTCATTGAAAATATAAGGTAAGGTAAGGTAAAACTTTATTGATCCCTCAGGAGGTCTCCTTCGGGAAATTGTTTTTTACCACTAGCCAGCAGTTTTTCATAAACAATAAAAAATGATACATAAAAAATAAAATAAGAAGAAGAACATAAGAGGAAGAACCAGATGACACAATCTAAGTCTAAAGATAAAGACAATGAACATAGGTCAAAGAAAAACAACAAAGACAAAGGATACAAAGACTAACATGGAACAGAACATCCAGATACTTTCACTCCACTCCTGCCCCCGAACTCAGAATTGTACAATTTAATAGCCCGAGGGATGAATGAGTCCCTGAGTCTATTTGTTTTGCACCTGGGAAGGAGCATTCGTGCACTCATTCTGCTTCTCTGCTCACTGATGACAGTGCTCAGAGGATGACTGTCATCATCCATGATGGACAGTAGTTTGTTCAATGATCTCCTCTCAGCAACTGTCACCAGTGAGTCCAGCTTCATTCCAACCACAGAGCCAGCCCTTCTGATCAACCTGTCAATATACCTGTCAGTATAATAGCACTTCAATCTACACAAATGAAACTGGCGATTAACAAAGAAAAAAAATGCTTTTTTTTTTTTAATTAAAATGATGCACTTGACTACCAAAGATTTGTTCAATTCATTATCTCAAATTATTTGTTTTACTCATATTTAAGCTTCAGGAAATCGTTTTCTCCTAATATACTGTATAGGCATCCATATAGGTAGGTAGGTAGAACTTTATTGATCCCTCAGGAGGTCTCTTTCGGGAAATTGTTTCTACATCCGGCCAGTCGTCCATCCATCCATCCGTCCGTCCGTCCGTCCGTCCGTCCGTCGGTCCGTCCGTCCGTCCGTCCATCCATCCATCCATCCATCCATCCATCCATCCATCCATCCATCCATCCATCCATCCATCCATCCATCCATCCATCCATCCATCCATCCATCCATCCATCCATCCATCCATCCATCCATCCATCCATCCATCCATCCATCCACCCACCCACCCACCCACCCATCCATCCATCCAGCCGTCCATCAGAACATCCATCTGTACATCATTCCATTTGTATGTTCATCCATTCATCAGTACATCATCTATACATCCATCCTTGTATACATTTGTCTGTCCGTCCATCTATCCAATCTATACATTCATTCATCCATTAATATGTCAATTCTAACGTCTGTCCATCCATCTGTACATCATTCCATTTGTACCTTCATCAGGACATCATCTTTATGTCAATCCATGCATCCATTCGTATGTCCATCTAACAATCCGTCCATCATTCCATTTGTACCTTCATCCATCCATCGGAACATCATCTATAGAACCATCCATCCATCCATCCATCCATCCATCCATCGGAACATCATCTATAGAACCATCCATCCATCCATCCATCCATCCATCCATCCATCCATCCATCCATCCATCCATCCATCCATCCATCCATCCATCCATCCATCCATCCATCCATCCATCCATCCATCCATCCATCCATCCATCCATCCATCCATCCATCCATCCATCTATTCGTATCAATCTGTACATCCATCCATTTGTGTATTTGTATGTGCATCCTTCCATCTATCCATCCATACAGTATGTCTATCCAGCCATCCGTCTGTTACTCCATCCATCAATGCCTCTATACGTCCATTGATCATCTATTATCACTCCGTTCAACCACCATCTATAAGACTGTCTATAAGTAAAGAGTCCCACTGAAGAATACAGAAGGTGAGTGATGATACCTGTCCAACAGCTCCCAGTCTTCTCCGCCCCAGCGATCTTTGAACTCCTCCGTGTTCATCCCCCCGATCTTATCGAAGTCGGACTTGTAGATTCCAAAGAGGCCAAAACCATTGACTTCCCAGTAACCTGTCGGAAACATGCGATTGAAAATCAAACCCGAAACATTGCGAGCGTCCTTTCTTTTTTGCGCTTGTGTTACCGTCCGGCTCTCGGGGCGAACTTCCACATCCCAGCCTCATGACGATGGGTGCGAAGGCCAGACGTCCCTCCACGCAGTGTTTCCTGACGCTCTCCAGGATGTTGGGAGGGAAGTGGATGTGCAGATCACACAGGAACACAATGCTGTGACTGTCCTGCACAACAGACGCACAACACAACTAAATGACACACACATAGAGCTTAAACATGCAATTCCGTTAATATGGCCCACGAGCCCGCAGGTGTTCCTGGGGTTTGAGTGACGGCCTCGTCATTTCGCCGCGACAGCGATGACACCCGACTGACGGCTCAATGTCCGTCCGAAACATCCAGCTGTTGAGCGGCCAATGAGCTTGGCTTTGTGAGTAGGAGGCTGTCTCCTCCACTGTCTGTCAGCGGACACACAAATAACCTTTGAAATGCTGTAGATGTGACAGCCGTGGCAGAGGAGAAGTGGCTAACTGTCGGAGTGATTCCCTCCAGAGCCGAGCCGGGTGGGAGTGTACGAGGGGGGTGGGGGGATGGGATCCGACTATGATCTCTGACTGGTGACAGACATGATCTATTTTATTATGCACGAATGTTCTTTCTGTCAGTCCATCAGTCAGCAAAGGGCAGGCGGTCAGTCCGAGAGAGTCTGACCTTCGGCGCTCCTGCCAGAGCACATACTCTTCACCGCCCCCAACGCGTTTGTCTCGCTAACCTCGATGGTGTCCACGCCGATCTGCAGCCCGGCGGATCGCTCGAAGTTGCCCTCCCGCCTGAGATATGCGTACCTGTGGAAGATTTCAGAGCGAAAACGTTTAACCTTTCCAGTTGAAACTGGTAGATTGTATCATGTGAGACTGACCGTGGTACACTGCTGTCTCTCAGCGCCTGCTCCACGTCCATGTCCTCGCTCTCGAAATCTACGATGATGATGCTGAAGTTATCGTCCTTGGTCTGCTGATGGAGATGCTCCATGTCGGAGATGAACTGCTGAACCCAGCGAGCCTGGTTCTTCACTGCGGAGATGAAGAGTCACGTGATCAGTGATGCTTTCATTTTCCTTGAGACTTGATCTACTTGATCTGATGAGCTTCGTTTGGTTTAAATTTGTACTGTTTACTAAAGTGTTGGCTTAATGTTTATAAGCTAAATAAAAAAAGCGAACTCACAAGGACAAAAGTAACTAACAAAACCAGCTAAACATTTATTGCAGTCTATTATCTGACACAGTTTGTCAACTGTTGCAGTGCATTTTGAGATGCATGAGGCCAGGATTTTATATTTTTAATTTTTTGTGACAAGATATTAAAATGTAACTCATCTCGGACACAAGCCAATTTTTTTCAAAATCAAATTCTAAAGCCATTAAATTAAGATAAACCCAGGTGACCTGGACATATTTTCTGTAGTAAAACATAGTCTTATGAAATTTCATTGCAGGCCATAGATAAAAACGTCCAGATATAAAACATGTGTCGCTTAAAGTTTTTTTTCTCCGTTGAAGAAAAAAAAAGACAATTGGTACCAAAGCAGAAACAAACCCTGCGAAAAATCACAATAACATTTACTCTGACTCTACAGTAGGGGGCGACAGAAACAAACACGGACAGGGACTAAGCTCTTTTCACAGCGTTTTTCTTTTTTGCTTGTATTAAAAAGGGCAAAAATATGTTAATACATTCCATTGCCATTACGTTTTGCACTCTAGATTGTGTAATATTTACAATGATTTGTCATATTTTCCAATACAAGAAAGTTTATACATTAATTCTGTCAAATTCTCTGTTGGTCAAATTATACACAGTATGAAAATAAAAAACGATAGCAATAAATGAGATTTTTCTTACCCACAAATCTTTCAAGTATCTAATCTAATTGTCTAAATGTAATTGTGACTAAAAGAAGGTTTATCCTATCTTGAAATATTAAATTAATTGAACTTGTATTTATATTATATTATAACTGTTATTATGGTTGCATTTCTTCAGTGCAATAGCAACACATTTACACTAGTCAGTTTCTGAAAGCCGGAACTTTTCCTGAGAAAAATAAACAAGTGGTAATTAAGTGCACAGAGAAGCAGTGAGATCTGTTAAAGAGAATATATTAAGTTACAAAGTGAGTCTGAAATTGATGGATGAGAGATGGCTGGTTAAACTCTTGATCAATGTTTAGAGAAGGCCTCACTCAAAGTAGAGTCAGAGGAACAGTTTGACTGCTCAGTCCTACCACACTGGCTAAAAAAGGTATTTATTTACTATACTAATAATCTAGTACTCAAAGTTTATCACTGTCAATATGTACAATAGTTTAAAATTTCATTTTGTTATCCCAGTTTAATGATTCATTCAAATATTTTAGAGTTATACCTTGGTTTTAAGTCTGTAAAAATATACCTTATATCTTTTTTATTTTGTACTTTTCATTTCAAAAGGAATTAAACAGACAAAAACTCACAGGAATACTGAAATGTATTTCATGTAAACAATTCTACAGCCATACAATTAAGATGAACCCGGATTAGCTGTATATTATTGTAGTATAATAAAACATATATTCCATTAAAAAAAAAAGCCATAAAAAGTATCATTGCGGTCCGTAGATGTCATTAAAAACTTGACTTGTTAAATTGTATTGAAAGTGTTATCTCCCTCAAAATAACTTTTGCTTAGTCTCTGTGGATGGAATACCACTAGTGTCATAAAAATGTGAAAATAATTAAATACAATTATTTAAATTCAAGTGAAAATATATAATTTTGGTCAATAATATTAAATAAATGTGAAAATATATATAGAAACAAGTTAAAATTTCACCTGGTACCACAAAGTGCACCATCACATCCTTCCTCCACTGCAGCATGACGGGCTGACACAGCAGAGGTTTGGCGTAGACGGTGCTCCAGGGAGTCGCCACGGCTTTTGCCGGAGTCTTAGTGGAGGGCCGGGGTTGATGGGTGGTGCGGCCGGGCGTGGCGGTGGATGCGGCGCCTGCTGCTGCTGCTGCTGCTGCTGCTGCGACGGCGGCGGTGACAGAAGCCGGGGCGGAGGCCGGAACAGGCTCCGTGTTCTCCAGGCTCTCGTCGCCTTGCCTGCCCCGGTGCAGCAGCAGGTAGATGTACTCCGACAGACGCACCACGTGGCGGCCTCTCTCCATCAACTCCAGCTCCACCAGGTAACGGTTCCCTCGAGCCGAGTCGCGTCTCTTCTCCACGTTGATGATTCGCAGCAGGGTGTAAATCCTGGGCAGCAGAGAAAACAGTCTCTCGAATACAATCAGATGGAAATAGACAAAAAGCCACTGTGCCTGAATACTAATTCTTCATTTCTTTCTCACAAGTGCATTAATTATTGTTTGGCTGCGGGCAGCCCACTTCAAACACCCATATTCATGAGCGCTGCCGCAGCAGGGGTGTGTTGTCAGAAAATGTGAATGTGGAAAAGTTCAAAACCGAGCACAAGCATTTGGAAAGGTTCTTTGCAAAAAAAAAAAGCCAGTGAGCAGCTGCTGTTTCAACATCGTACCTGGACTTAACCACTTGTTTACATTATGTTTAGAGGTTGAATGAGCGGTAAACATATTTGAAGGTAATGTCGACTGGGACTCCTCTAGATGACGACTTAGAGGTCAAGACGAAGGGAAGGTTTATGCAAATATGTCAAACTTAAAGGGCACCTAATGTGAAAATCCAACTCTCCTGACTTATTCACATGTTGTAAATTTTGAAGTTGTCCTTCATCATGACGTTGCTCTGTTTTGAGGTTTACTTAATAAAGTTCTCCCTTGTCTGAAATCTCGCCAAACAATATTCGGTTTAAACTATACATTCTGACATCACTCTGGTGGAAGCGTCCTCCCCTAGAAGCCCTAAATCAGTTAAGAACCTACATGTTAATAGTGAAACAAAATCAATATTTATGTAAACATGGTGAGAGTTACTTCTGCCTTTAGGTGTTTTTGTAATGTGTACATTAAGCAGCAAACCTTATTTTACTCTTATTACTAAAATGTCCAATTATTGTTTAATAGCTTTTTATTATAGAGTCAAAACGCTTTGTTTCCAAGTTGTTGATTTCAGGAAATATTTTGTAGCCAATTTTTTTTTTTGGTGTATTATGGAGTTCTATCTGGATTCAGCGCGGTGTTGAAGGTTTGGTCATTCACTTGTATTCTGTCTCACTTCTAGTGCAATTTTTCAGTTCAGAAGTAAAAAAAATAAATAAAACAACTTTATAAAACCCATCACATAAGTAAATCACTTAAATCACATGTAAAAACAATATAAAAATGTATTATTATTATTATTGTTATTATTATTATTACATTATTATATTACATTATTAATTTATTGTATAATTGATTTTTATATTATTATATTATTTATATTGTACATTTTATTATTTTTTTTGAAACTGCTGAGACATCTTAAATTTCCACAATGTTGGAAGAATAAAGATTTATTAATTGATAAATCAATCAATCCTTCTTGTTAAAGACGGTTCGGTTATTATACATGTTATCCAGCGTGGGACTTCGGCAGCTTAAAGATTTAAAATGTTCCATGTGAATAAAAGTGTTTGTTTTAAAGTGCTAATGTAAGAAAATAGTTTCAATCCCTTAAGTGTAAGTTTAAAACCCATTTTTTCCTCTTGAATCAAGGTCATGAAACCATCGATTGAATGTGATGTTTCGGGAAACATGACTTGGCAGAGGTATGTGCTGTCTCAGTGCTTCTCGATTCCCTTTCTTACCCTCCGTTCCTCTCGTTCAGCTTCTCCATGTACTGAGCCAGGACGTCCACCACTTCGCTCTCGGCCAGCTGCAGGTTCCCCGACACGTTGCAGCGCAGGTCGTTCCAGTCGGAGCGCAGCAGCTCGAAGTCCATGGGGTTGACGGAGAACGTCCTCTGCCAGTTGATGCTCTCCTCCGCCCAGCCCGGCCTCGCCTCCACCTCCTCGTAGCTGTAGTCCGACAGCTCGCCCTCCTCCGGATCCGGCTCCGGGTTCGACCGGTTGGTGTCGCGCTCGGTGTCCTCCGGGTTGGACTCGGGTTGGCGCTCCGTGATCTCGGAGGTCCTCATGTACGAGGTGACCCGCAGCTGAGGCGGGTTGTCCGTGGCGTTGCCACGCCGAGGAGTCCGCGGGTCGGCTTTGGCAGAAAAAGGGCCCGACGTCGCCGTGCTCTTCGCCGCTTGGCTCCGAGTTCTGTCGGATTTTGTGACCCTGTTTGTCAAGCGGTCGTTGGGAAGGTTGTTGCTCCCGTTGTGGGGCGACTTCCCTCCTCTGGTGGGAGGATTGGGCCACAGCTGAGGAGAACTCACCAGACTCTTCCCCCCCGTCCCAGCTCCTTTGACGCCGATATTCACCAGCTTGGTGGTCTTCCCCGTCTGGTACAGGAAGACCCCCGGAAACACCTCCCTGGGATACCGCGACGCCCTCTCTTCCCTCCTCTCCCGCTCCCTCTCTCTTTCCCGGGCGGGCTTGGGTCTGGTGATGTAGATCTTGCTCTCCTCTTTCTTCTTGCGAGGGTTGTGGGCCGAGTTGCTGAGGATCTGCTTGGCGCGACTTGCGAGGACGGACAGCGAGGACTTTTGCGGGAAAAGGAGGGAAGACTTGAGTTTGCCCGGGGCCTCGGCAACCTTTTCCCCGTCGCCCCCTCGTCCCTTCTTCTCCGGGTCCTCTGGGCCGATCCAGGCGAGGGAGCGTCCGTGGACCACGACCTCCGGCTGACGGGGCCTCGTCTCCGAGGGGCTCTCTTTGATGTCGAACCTCTTCACTTCCCAAACCTTCTCCTCCTCCGCGTGTGGGAAGCGTCTTCTGTCTCGGTGCTGCAGGCGACCCTTGAACCCGGCATCCTCTTCCTCCTCCTCCTCCTCGTCCTCCTCCTCCACCCTTCCTCCCTTGACGACCTGCGTGGGCTTCAGGTGCTTACGGGGAGGCCGGGAAACATGCGGCGGCTTCTTGGGCGGCGGCGTCCCGACGATCTCCGCCTCGTCCTCCATGTCCACCATCTCCTCCTCGTCCAGGAAATCTTGAACGAGACAAGAAACGTGTCTTCACAGCTCGTTCACGGAGTGTGTTTGTCGGAGTTTAACTCACCGTCTGGGTTGGGGAAGAAAAACGATCTATCATCGTCCTCCTCATCCATCTTCATGTATTTGTAGAAACCAAACCTGGCACAAGTACACACACACACACACACTCGTTCACGGATCGCTGCCATCACAATTATTTTGCATAATCAGTGTGTCCTCTTTCGTAGGAGCGACAAAGACGAATGCTCCTTTAGCGTCGGACGTACTTTTCTAAGTAGATGGGCGACTCCCTGTAGAAACACTTGTTCTCTCGCTCCATATGGGTGAGTCGTGTGAAGTCGTTGGGGTACACGAAGGACAGGTACACCTGGAAACGAAGGAGCAAAGTCAATAAATCACTTTCCTCTCCTCCACTATTTTTATGTTAAACCACATATGTATTGAAATCCCGAGAGAGCTGCAGCGCTGAAATCCTCCAACAGGGGGGAGTAGCGGGCAAGAAAAACGGCTGAAGTGACTTACTGCTAAAGTTTCGTTATAACAAGGCTCAAAAGTTACTTACAAACTGAAGTCCTTGGTATCTGGCTATGGGGAAGTCTTTGACCACGTAGGTGGGAGAGTAGAGACAGGCCGGGAGGACGTTTTCCAACCGCGAGGGGTTGATCAAAGGAACTGAGGATGGAGATATTATTAACAATATACAAAAATAACCCTTTTTTTTTTTTTTAATCGAAAAATGCATTTCCGGCAACATGTATTTAAAAGGTATTTTTAAAAAATAATAAACTTTAAATCACTTTTAACTCAAGAGAATGCACATAACGCTTTTATAAATTAAGCACAAAACTAACTTTTATAGCCCAAATCTTTCACCATAAGATCATTTAAGTCAGGTCCGGGGGCCATTTGTGGCTCATCATCAAACTTTAACATGGCCCTCAACCTCGTTAATAAAATATTTTCTTTGTTTCTCACCAGCATTTTTCAAGAAGAGAATGTAAAAAAGTTTTAATATTACAACTGCAAGGAAAACAAAATTTGATTTTGACAAGTGTTTTGGAAGTGAAATTACCACGACATTGTCAAAATAAGAGGAAATGCTAACTTCCATATTGAAGATACTACTTACTAAATGTTGTGTTGATGCAACCTGCTTATGGTATATTTAAAAGCTTTGGATGGAATAAGTTAAAAACATTAGCGTTCCTTTTTGTACACTTAAGCGATTAAAATGTTTCAAGTTTTTCAATATATATTCTGCTTCTCAGACAGATGTTTCTTACACTACTTGACTTCTATGTGTAAATAAAATTCTAATTGAGGAAGCGCTGTTTTAGGTTTGCTACATTTGTAGGCACAACTTGTTGTATTTATGAAATAAGTTTACTAAAAGTTTAAATTAAATGTCTGTTTTCTAGAAGCAAAACATCAATCTTCCATTTTTCTTTCTATCTTGTTAGAAAACAACCTTCCGAAAACACAGACAGTGGCCGGATTTCCATTAATATATATATATTTTGAAGATAACTTGACAAAGCATTTACTTAAGTGACCAAAAATGTCCTTTTGGGAAGAAGCATCAAGACTCACATTTAAAGATGTACTATAATCTAGTGATGGGTTTATGAAGCTTCATGAAACAGTGTGAAAATTATGTGATGTTTCATTAGAAAAGTTGTTCAAAACAAAGGAAAATAGTGCAGAGGCCACCATCTTGTGGACTCTGAACATAATGACACTGCTTCATGAAGCTTCATCAGACCATCACCACTATTATCTGACATGACAGTGACATTTTCCTAAAGTTTGATGCTAAAAACAATTCTTCAGTTCATACATATTGCATTATTTCGTGTGATACCACAAACGTACTGTGTATTGGTTTGGTGATATATGTTAGAATTAAAAGTAGTGATGTTCTGATGAAGCTTCATGAAGCAGTGTCATGATGTCAGTAGGTGGCGTTATCAGTTTAAAAATTATCTGATGTTTCATTAGTACAGTTGTTCAAAACAAAGGAAAATAGTGCAGAGACTGCCATCTAGTGGACTCTGAAAATAATGACACTGCTTCATGAAACTTCATCACACCATCACTAATTAAAAGTATTTAAAACTTAACACATACTAGGAGATTTATCAAAGTTTGTGTGTTTTCGTTCATTCTTTATCATTACTTTGATCTGGCTTTCGTGCAAACAGGATTGAATCATGTTTTGATAAACATTTAAAAAGAATTCTGATAAAAATCAGATAAAAATCAAACTTATTTGTCTTGTAAAATGATCACACCTGATATACATTAGCATGTCTCAGAAAAGAAAATCAAAAAAATCTTATATGAGTATTATATTTAGGAACCAAAGCAAGGATTATATCTGCTAATGAGTCTTGAACCAGGTCAGAGTATTGACTTCTTGTTGTGATTTATGGCCACAGATCAGTATTTAATTTCCTCTAAATGAAAGATGCAATCTGAAAAGAATTAAACGTCATGATGAAGGATTTCAAAGGGGAGCAGTCGTAAAAAGCCAAATCAATTTACTGCTGTAGAAGTTGTCCCTGGGATCTGGTTTCAGCATATCGGCGCCGTGCTGCATCATTCCGCCTCTTTCCTGCTCCCTGCGCTGCAGATCCTCCGGGAGGCGGGCGTGACTGGCCAGGGTCTGCGGGACGTGGTCCACGCTGTTCATCTTCAACGCCGACTCGTCTGGTGAACATGGATGAGAGGAAGGAAGGAAACTTACGACGAGAAAAGAGAAGCGGATCCACAATGAGCTTGATTTGATCACGAGAATCCTGATGTAGAGTTAATGAGATTTTAGAAACATGTTATCATGAGACGCATCGACACCAGACAGAGTGGCTTGAGATTGCGGCCCTTTGGTTGTATTTATGTGGCCCTTATGAGTTCAAAGATCATGAAGGGTCTAGACAATTTACTTTGGATTTATTACTATTATTGATTGCTTGTCTCTAAATATGACTTTATTGTGTGAATTCTTAGGTAAGCATTCACTGGATTGAGATCCTGTTTTTCCTTCTGACCTAAATTTTGGACCGCTTCTCCTCCCACAAATGTTTGAGCTTTTATCAATTCAGCTCGTTTCAGAAATGTGGGCTATGTTCTACTTTTCTTTTATCTCTTCCACTCTTTCTTTTATTCCTATTTTCTACTCTTTTCCCCCCCATTCATTTCAATTGGGAAAATCTTCAACTCATGTTTCAACTCCTTCCACTTTGACCTACTACTTATACTTTTACTACTAATTCCACTACTAATACTACTACTACTTATAATTTTACTATTAATTCCACTACTCCTTTCCCTTCTAATAATACTTGTACTTTTACTACTAATTCCACTACTAATTCCACTACTAATACTACTACTACTTATAATTTTACTATTAATTCCACTACTCCTTGCCCTTCTAATACTACTTATATTTTACTACTAATTCCACTACTACTTCCACTACCAATTCTACTACTAATACTTCTACTTTTACTACTACTTCCATAACTACTTCTACTTTTACTACTAATTCTACTACTACTTTTACTTTTCTACCACTTCTTTACTTCTACCTTTCTTCTGGAAATGCATATTTTCTAGTTGTTTTTGTTTCATAGTTGAAGAATATATGGAAACAGCTTTAAAAAAAACAACAACAATATAGTTATTTAAAATTATAATGCGAGTACATTTAGCTTGTTTTATACTGCTTTAGTTTTGCTTGATGGGCCCTTACAACAGCCACAGTATAGAATGTGCCCCCTGATGAAATGAGGAAACCATCTGGTTAAAAAAACTACATTTCATAGTTTTAAATTTCTTGCAAGAAATATATTTTCCTTCAAATGTTTTATCGATGTATCGTTTGTTTGTCCACTGTGTTTTTGTGATTTCTCACCAGTGCTTCAAATAAATGAACAAATTCTGGTAGCTACATAGGGTAAGAGGCGGACAGAGTTGAGGTGAGGTGAATGTAGGAGGAAACCGGAGTTCTTGGAGGTTATCCATTAAAGGAAAAACATGCACACAATGCAGAAAACACTGGAAATGTAGAGTTGCCTCAGGCTGTATTTGAACCTGCAACTTTCTTTCTGCAAGGCAGTAGAATCACATGACTATCTAAAGCAATGTGTTAACCTTTGACCTTACATGAACAATTAATACAATACATTCACTTCTTATTATATAAATATAAGGTTATTCAAATGTGTGTTTCAACTACTGTGTTGCCATTTCTTTTTTTTCTTTTTTAAATTATTTCCAAAATACTTCTTAACCCCTGTATTATCTCCCGGTCAAGGTGACCTGAAGGCCCTAAAACAAATTAGTTTGTGGTATCCCTTGTGTTGTGTCTGGGTCAAGGTTTTCACCTTAGATAAAACAAGGAAATTATCTTTTAACGCGTGAACATTGTTTTAGTTTTTCCTCTTCTTTTGGAGCTTTACTGTTTTTTTTGCTGATATTTAAATATGAAAATAGAATGTTGAGCATTCTGAGCATTCAAGCCCCAGGCGTGGATCATACACAATGTCTTTATAATTGTTTTAATAAATCATGAAGTATTTTAAAGTCATGCATTTCAACAAATGTTCAGAGAAGCAAAAAAAAAAAGGTTTTACCAGTGTAGAGGGAGATGTAGGCAGAATCGATCACTTCATACTTCAGGCCAGGAAGGAACGGACGCCACTGTGTGAACACGAAGAGAGTCAGAGAGCGCAGACCTCTGGCAAGCAGCTTACTTCCAAATTAACAATTTTGAAATACATATTGTTCTAGACATATTTTTATATCCACTGTTACATGGAAGTAAATATTTTCCGATCAGAATTGGAATTAAAAAAAAACAAAACAAATGTTACTTTTATTTATCTACTGAAAAAACAAAAACAGTAAATCAATTAAGTTTTAAATTAAATAAAAAGAAAATAAATTCACAATACATTAGGTTTAAACTATTCTATGTAAAAAAATTACATTTTCAATGTAAAAGAAATTCAATATTAAATAAATTTCAATGTAAAAAAAAATACTACATTGGAAAAATAAGTGGCAAAAAAACGTTAATTAACACATTAATACACATATATTAATAGTTAAATTCAAATGATTTGATTTGGACACCATGTTGTTCTGGAATTCCCTCGCACAACCCAGTAGAAACAGTAGAAAGTATGAGGATGTTGATTCCGAAGATGACCAAAATTGAATCGTTTGTTACTTTTTACATTAGCAAATTCAAAAAACACAATACCCTCGATGGAGGGTATTTAAAATGTGAATAATTTCATAATAGTTTTCTCAACTTTTATAATCATTTATTAATTTCTTTGGAATACATATGTATTTCTATGAATGATAATAGTAT
Organism: Callionymus lyra; assembly: GCF_982586985.1. NCBI lineage: Eukaryota > Metazoa > Chordata > Actinopteri > Syngnathiformes > Callionymidae > Callionymus > Callionymus lyra. Next base: position 10,861,615 of record NC_141825.1, on the reverse strand, counting down.
TGCTACTATTACAACTATGGCTTTTATTGTTATAACAAAAACTACTAGTACACCAGAAAATAATTGAAGTTTCTCCTCTCGAACACAATTTCTGAAAACAGCCTCCTTGACCGAAGCATCGAGTGAACAACCTTTCGATCCGAGCCAGATCACAGGAGACATGTTGTCTGAACAAAAACCAAATGCAGGAAGTGGGAAACGGTAGCTTAAAATCCCAAAATAGAGGATAAAAACCTCACGAACATAGAGCCTCGGTGGCAGGTAAGCTCCATGAGTAATGGCCTGAAAACAAAAACACGGAGGGCGAGGGACAAGCCACGATCATTTTTAAATAGATTTCACAATTACCATGTCAGTTCTGGTTACCTGGGATATAATTACAGGAGACAGGTCATTTTCTCGACACTTGCGGGCTGGAATACAAACACTCCCCACTGGACCGTGACAAACATCTACTTCAATATGCACAACAAAGTCAATACCATACTAGGGGTGTTAGAGAATATTGATATGGAGATATTTATGGCAGTATTACTTTCACGATACTGTATCAGTATTCGAGAGAACTGTATCGATTTTTTTTTTCTTTCGTTTTTGGATTTCAAACTGATTTTGTTTTACCATAGTTATTTTATGGTTTACAGTTTAGTAAAATGTATATAAAATAAGATATTTCAATTTTTTTAACCTTCAATTAACTTGCAAGTTTTCACACCTTTTTTCATTTTTTGGTGGCAAATCATATTTAATTTTAAGACAGATAGTTCCTTAATGCTTTATAGTTCAATAAAGTGTATATAAAATAAAATATTGTATTTTTTTTTAATATACAATTAACGTGCAAATATTCGCGCCATGTTCATTTCTGGGTTTCAAATCATATAACAAGTGATAAAATAGTAGTTTTTTGGTTCATAGTTCAATAAAGTGTACATAGAAAATATATATATTTTTTAATAAACATGCAAAAACCTTATTTCATTCTTTACAATAGTTATTTTATTGTTTAATAAAGTGTATATAAATACATATTTTTAATTTTAAATAAACAATTTAAATTCAAATATTCACACTGCTAGTACTTTTTGTAGTTTAAAGTTCAATTTTTAATTATTATTATTTTTTATTTTATTTCCGAATAATATGCAAATATTCACAACATATTAGTTTCTGGGTTGCAATTAAACTTCCTTCAAAATGGCAGCGGTCACTATGTCCCCGGGACATTGAAATCCTGCAGGGACTGAGGACGAGAGGATACAGTTGATTCCATTGGCTTTTAATTCTAGTGTTTGGACATATTTTGGTTTCAAAACAAGTGAAAGAAATGACGACTTCGACAAGAATCATGCGGTCTATAAATTCGGCAACACCAGAGTCAAGTACTCGACAACACTACGAATATATCCTTGTTACTACAGTATCAATATATCAATATATCGTATTGGTGCCGCTGTATCGCGGTACGTATCCAATCACCAGATTCTTTCCAATACAACCCTCTATAGTTCTTATCAGCTAATCTGTGCGAAGAAAGAAATACACAAGAGCGACAAGTCACATTGAGCAGCAGGAGCAGGAGCGTCACAGCAGGTCCTCACAACACTTCACGGCTTGTGCCACGATTTCACGCTGATTCTCGTCAAGGACGTGTCGGCCTGTTGTCACAGCCGGAATGTGAGAAAAGGGCGAAAAACAGTCACCCATGAGATTTAATATTTATTTAAGCCCAAAAACGGGGGGAAACGTTCAAATGCTAATCAGGGATGCTAATGCGGCGTGACCTAGCGAAAAGGAATACATGACAACAACCTCGGTGGAGCCCGTCAAGGTTACGGAACGTCATGTCTTCTATCACCAAACACTTCCAGTTTTAGGAAGAGCGTCGTTCTGTTTCAACTCTGATCATCTTTTTTTCGACTTCTTTTTTTTCTATTTATAGCCAGTTCATTATTCAATTAAAAGAACACACAAGTACATTCTCCAACACTTCGATGTGAGAGTGTGTTGCGTGGGCGGAAGCGAGTGTCGGACCCCATGGGTTTAACGGAGGAGGGCGGGATGGATCAATATCCGAGGGCGGGTTATAGAAAAGTAAAATGTCATTAGGAAACCAGCAGTTTCTTTTTTATCACATTTCATCATGTCTCGACCACCTGGTGACACGAAGAGACTCGATATTGCTTCCATCACGACGGCCGTCGTTTCCCGCTGCTGCCGAACCAATTTATTCCATTCATTCCTCCCTTCATTTGAACGTTTATTGATGAAAGGAGTAATTGTTGTGCCTCATCCTTTTTTTTTGATCAATGCCGCTCGTCCCCGGAATGGATTTGTGACGTTTCAGAAATGGGGAAAAAAAACCAAACTCTTGTGTTTAACGATGATTAAAGCGGATTTTTCTCGCCTGAATATTTCAATGGAGAGAAAATCAAACCCTCCCGGCGCGTTAGTGGGGATCGGAAAAAGATGTCGAGTCATTTACCTGAGGGATGATAAATAAAAACTCACGGTCCCTGGAGGCCCAACTCTGTCTTACAAGCGGTCGGCCTGTACGAGCCGAGGGGGGAATCTATTTAAAGTCGAGGCGTCGAATTCAATCAGAGAGAGGCGCAGACAAGAATATGTAAACCACGAACAAACAGGAATAAATACGTGTTCTATAATTGTCAGAGTATGCAGATTGAAACAACAGAACTGTTGCAGTACATTAAGGGACTTGTGTAACATTTGTATTCTTTGAGTTGCCTGTTTGAAACCACTGTGAAGTACTAAGACTGCTCTGTAGAAACACAACTCTAAAGGTTAGTCAGGGTCGTTCTATGAAATCGAGTATGTTGTATATTTGGATATAAAAATGTATTTTCTGCTAATTTTGCACGAGGGTCATCAAAAATAAGAATTTAAACTCCTCTTCAGCCATTTTTTTCTACGAACATTCCAATTTTTCAATGTTAAGAAAGTCCCTCATAGAATTAAGACCAAACATGTCTCTTCAAAAGTTGTTGTTTTTCCCAAACTGAATTCTCAAAATCATCCAACAATTATGATACACGCCTGACCCACAGTTTCACATATTACCACGGAATGTTATGCATATTTTTTTTGGTAACTTTTTAGGAATAGCAGCCTTCAAACTCTTGTAGGAGCCCAGGTCACAAGCAGGCAGGCTCCCAGAAGTAGTTGTGGAAGTATTAGCGGAACTATTAGTGAAAGTAGAAGATATGGAATTAGTAGTAAAATTAGAAGTAGTAGAAAAGTAAAAGAAGTGGTAGAATTAGTAGTAAAAGTAGAATTAGTAGTAGTATTTGTAGTAGAAGTAGTAGTGGAAGTATTAGCGGAATTATTAGTTAAAGTAGAATAAATGGAATTAGTAGTACAATCAGAAGTAGTAGAAAAGTAAAAGAAGTAGTCGAATTAGTAGTAGTATTAGTTGTAGAAGTAGTAGTGGAATTAGTAGTAAAAGTGTAAGTAGTAGGTCAAAGTCAAAGAGGTTTAAACATGAGTTGAAGATTTTCCCCATTGAAATGAATCGTGTAGAAAAAGAGAAATAAAAAATGAGAGGACGAGATAGAAGAAAGCTAGAACATAGTCGCATTTCGGAAATGAGCTGAATTGATAAAAGTTTGAACGGTTCAAATCTGATAAAATTTGTGGGAGGAGAAGTGGAAAAAAAAGTTTAGGTCAGTAGAAAACAGGATGCTTCCCAGCATTCACACAATTATTATATGTTGAATAGTTCACTTGCTGGTTAAGCTACATTTCATGCAAGTAATAACATAGCTAGCTTTAAAAAAAAAAATTGGTTTAGAATCTAAATTATGCAAATTATCAATTAAATACAAGTAAAATATCAAGTTGAGGGCAACTTTATTACGTTTTTTTTTGTTTTGAAACAAATTAAAGTGTTTATAAAATTAAATCTATATTTTTAATGTATTTTCAATGAAGATGTTCGCATCATGTTCACACAGTATTCCTTTTTGAGTCGCAAGATGGCAGCAGTCGTTAACGTCCTCGGAACATTCCAATCCTGCAAGACCCCGGTGATGACTGAGTATTAGAGGAGACATTTGACTCCAGCAGCTTTTAAAGCTGATGTTTGGACATATTTTGGTTTCAAAACAAATGAAAGCAGTTACGACTTCGTCAAGAATCATGTGGTCTTGTAAATTCAAGCCAAGTACTCGACAATACTACACATATATACTTGTTCCTACAGTATTGCAATACATCGTATCATTGCGCCTGTATCGTATCACCGGAAACATTTTAATGAGTCTTGTCTGCTGTGAGAAAACAAAACGTGTGTCAGAATAAAGAGTAAAAATAAGCGATTAATATGTTAGATAAATTAAATGTATGAAGTAATTTCCCAGGATATATATATATATATATATATATATATATATATATATATATATATATAAAGCTTATACATGGAAATATCTACAGCCTTCTGGATCAGACTCGGGAGATGCATAAGAATGTGACGTCATTTTCTGGTTGTTTTTCATAGAGAGAAGAACTCAAAGTGATAAAAGCATCTAATAACGACCAGAACACGACGCAGCTCCATCTGAAACTATAAAAGCGTTGGAGGTTATTCAAGGAGCACGGTTTCCCCGAGTGTCCTCAGTCGTACTCGCGAACATTTGCTCGTCCCCATTTCAGCTTATATTCTCTTTCTTCTTCTGCAGCGGAGTAAACAATTCCTCTGATGGAAGGTCGGAATTTGTTCAAGTGTCTTGACGATGCGTGGCTGCCTCAGATTTTAAAGATGTTGTGGCTGGAGGAAGGGCAAAAAAACGTGTTATGAATTCAGAGCCAATCGCTGGAAGCTGGAAAGTGAGTCTCTCTCAAAACACAAACTGCATAGAAATGCAAATGATATTTTTCTATTAAAGATCGAGACAACCCAAGATGGATGAACATGTACACGAACTCTTTATTTCACACGGTTTTGAAAGTGTACACAAGCAGGAAGGTTTGAGGGATCAGTTAATCTTTACTTTGCTAATCTAGAGCACTGTTTTTAATGGGTTGACATTAAAATAAATGAAGAAATGACCAATAAAACTCTCAAACTTTGTCCGATATTTCTCTCAGTTTTTCCGATCTTAGCCGTTTGGTCACATCTGTCGTTTCTCTAATTGCATCACAAATTTTGTCCCACAATCCAACATCTTAATCGTGTACATCACAAGATAGTTTGAGGTTGAAAAAAATCCTCATAAAATCTCTCTTTTCTTTTGATATAGTCTTTGAAGGAGATGGCAGGATTAAAAAAGAAATATAGTGATATTAGTATATATTTGGTTCCACCTTAAGATAAAGACTTAAGTTGTGAATTATTTTGATTATGCTGCAGGATAACAAACACATTTCATTATAAGAAAAAAAAGGGAAATGATGTCAAAAAAACAAACCAAATGAACACAAATAAATGTCGCCCAAATGTTAAAAATGTGATTATCTGAAGTCTCAAAAAAACGGGAGAACTCAACTCATTTTAATGACGAAAAAAAAAAAAAAAGGGCAATAATCAACGTCTCGTAAAATGGGGAAAAATGTCCCAAAAATAAAGTCTAGCGGACCTTGTGCACACAAATAAATGTTGCCGAAATGTTGAAAAAGTGATTTTATGAAGTCTCGAAATAACAGGAAAATCAACTTTTTTTCATTATAAAAAAGTGGCCAAAAATCAACAACTCTAAAAATGGGGAATAATGTCCCAAAAAATAAAGTTCAATATCTGGCGGACCATATGCACACAAATAAATGTTGATGCGATTTTATGAAGTCTCGAAATATCTGGAATAATCGACCTTTTTCATTACGAAAAGTTTTTAAAAAATGGCCAAAAATCAACGTCTCTAAAAATCGGTAACGTGTAAAATAATAATAAATACAAGAAATGTTCAACAACGTGAGTTTCTTGAAGACATTTTGGAATTTAAGTAGAATTAATCAAATAATTATTAATTTATGGGTTATTGTATAAAGCAAATGTGTCAAACTCATGGTCCCGGGGGCCAAATTGAGGCCGCCAAGTCATTTAATGTGGCCCATCGGATAGTTGGCTCAAAAAACAATGTAGATGAATGTTCAATACATTTAAATAGTAAAATTAAATAGTAAAAATGCAAATTGAACATGGATTTTATATTAAAAAGGGCAAAATTACAGTCAGACGGATGAAAGGACGACCAACGAAAACCAAGAAGTAGTTAATCTCCATAAACTCCCAGCGCATGTTTGAATTCTCGCCAAGTTCCAGATCAGTTGTTTCCCTTCATTAACAGTGAAAAATGAGAAAAGGCTTTTATATAAAATATCTCTCTCAAGGATAATTAAAACGACTTGTTATGAGCGGAAATTATGGGATGATTCATTGCCGAGTTTGCCGTCCATAATGGTTGTAGTTTCCATTAAAACGTTCACATTAGGCTGATTAAATCCTCTCCGCCAACTTTGTTGTGCTATCGGATGCCTTGGCGTTATCTTCCGCTGAGTCGGCGATTCTTCACGAGTGAATATTGGGTTAACGCTCCGAACATGACAAGGTGAGGAAAAAAGAAGATCCATTTTTAATGGCACTTGACGGCGAACAATCGAGGACTGCCAAGGATACGAAAAAATGTGACAGAAGTTGAAGATGAAGGCAAATGATTTGCTTGTAAAAGAACAAAGCTGAAGCAAAGAAGCAACTCCTGTCACAGTGACATGAACACAAGGCTTCCATTTTCATGTCATATTATGTATTGCCAGAGGGACAATAGGATATAATTCGGAAAGAAAAGAGGAGGCGGATTAAGTGACAGAGAGTTTGATTTCCTGTCGGAATTATACATCAGAGTTGGAACAAATGAGTTCATTATCTTATGAATCACAGAGGATAGAGTTGAAGTTTTCATTAAAAGGACCTGAAATGTGCTTCAAAAAAACCAAAGGAAAGAAAAAATAAAAACGTTGGGCTCTGACCTGAATACATCAGAAGTCTTTGGTTTTTAAAAACTCAGGGTTGAAGTGATGATGCAACGCAGAGAGGTCTTGACCAGAATACTTTAATGTCTTCACGCAGAATAATAAGTTCATAAATACTGCGTCGATTTGAAAATACCTTGAAAAACACTGTTTTTTGAAAGTGCCGAACGTGAAGACGAGCGGTCGACGACTAACAAGACGCCCACGGACAGATTTTATTGTCACACACAAGGAAGACGGAGCTGCAGGACGCCTCGTATCCGACTCATCTTTCCGCTGTGACGCCGCGTCACACTGGCTTTTGGACGACTTCCCGAACAGAGTCTTGCTTGTGAAGCTCCAGTCGAGCAGAACTTACAGAAAGAATTAAGTCTGAGTTACATTGGAGGAGTACGAAGGAGTATATAAGGTAAATATTTTAACTTGTCGAGACAATAATAGTACGCTATACTTCTCTCCGTGGCTCACCTCTCCCTCCTCGTCTCAGCCAGGGGCCGCAGAAAACTATTCACGCCGAGACTGGTTCTGCTCAAGGTTTCTGCCTGTTAAAATATTAGTTTTAAACTACTCACAATATAGTCTAACATGTTGTGAATTCTTCAAAATAAAAGCATGTTAGTGTAAAAGCAAAATAATGTTTTGGTGAATGATTGCTTTTCTCTTTTCTTATAAAGTTTTATTAGAAACACTAAAGTATCTTGAGATACTTTTGTTTTTAAATTTGACACTTGAAATGTAATTGATGGTTTTTAATGTAATACATATGTGTTTTTTGTTGTTTAATAGGTTAAATAGGTTAAAGATTATTTATTTTAACCTTTTTTTATTTTTCCTCCAAAAAAAATATGGACAGTATATATTCTTTTCATGATGTTTTCACATTTTTACAAAAAACAACATTTGTATTAAATAACCTACCTTTTTAAAATAAAAAAAACATTTTGGTGCATCAACAAAACAAGGGCTTTAAAAAAGTTTCAGCCTCTTTATTATACAAACATAACAATAATTATATGGCTTTTGCTTATACATTTATGTGTATACAAAATAATATTTCCATATAATATTGAATAAATTCAAAGGACTATCACTGGGGGATCAAATGGTCATTCATTAAAAAAAACAACAATAAATACAAAACAATTAATCTTTTTATAACGATAAATAAACTGAATTTAAATTACGGAATCACTGATATTGATGAATTAAATGATTGATAACTGTCATAATAATTTTAAAAATTAAAAAAAAAACCCAGCAAATTCAGAGCAAAGTAGCTTTCGTATTCACTTCCTGTAATCTCCCTGTAATTGTTCAGGAAGTAACACATTTTAAATGAATTCATGTTCTTAGCATGTTTGGTAGAAAAAAAAACACATTTTATATGTATATTAACATATTATTGTCGGCTTTTACGTCATGGAACTTGTTCTCTGATTGAGGCCTTTAGGGGAGACTGAAGGTTTTTTGTGTTAATAAATAACTTAAAACAATAATACTCTTGGCTTCCGTAAATAAGTTGAAAGTAAAAACCTGTTTGTATGATCCTGCTTTTCTACTCCAAGTCAGGAAGAAAGACTCTTTTTGACTTCAAAGGCAGTCATTGAGCAGGTTTGGGAGTCAAAAAGGAAACACCTCGACGATCCCTCGACTCCAGCAGACAAGCATTTGTTTCCCCTTTTTAGAGACAATCAACGGACATTCGAGAGTCTTCTCTACTTTTTATGTCGAAACTAAATCAAAACAACCGGATCTAGAGCGAGTCTGGCGCCGGTATTAACTCTCGATTCTTTCAGCACCACGGCGAGGAGTCAAGACTTTGATTACCCGCTCTTTAACAAATGAACGGAGACGGTTCTGGTGGATTTACGAGAGCCCCGGGCTCAAGCGGGTCTGTGTCGACCACGGTAAATCTCGAGGTGTGAAACCGCGTTGGGCAGTTAAACATCTAAGGCGAGTCCACAAAGACAAGCTCCTGATTTGCTACCTGATGACTTACAACCCTCTCTTGACTGGCGCGCCGACGCAATTTGACGACTCGGACGTCAAAAGAATCAGTCGAAGGCGACGAGAGAAAAACCATAAAACTGCCCTCAGTTTATAGCGACTTGCTAAACGTTAGCTAAATAGCTTAATATCCACACCGGCTGTTCATGAACTTAAGGAGAAAAGTCATTAAGTGCGATCAACAAAACCTCCAAATAGCAAAAAGCAATTAGAAAGTGAATTTAAATTACATTATTTATCAGCCGAGTAAATCCCAGCATTTCCCGCAGGGCTGGTTTAAACCAAAATCGAGCGGAATATCGAACTCCCATTCATCAGGTCGACGGAAACTTTGAATGCAAATGCGAACTGAACTCCCTGTTGGGAAAGGGGACATTTTTGTAGACGTGTAAGTGAAAGATTGACACTTAAATGGTATTTCGTGAGAGTGTGACTGACGTGTCGCGAGGTAGGAGGCAGCGATGACACAAGAAGGTCGTAGGCTTGAATCCAAGCCTCAGGCGAACTCTGGGTTTGATGTGAACTAGTGTCTGTGTGTGTTCGTCCCTGGTGGCTGTGTGGGTTTTTCCTGTGCGTGTGCTAGTTTGTCGAGTGTTTTTGTTGCGTTGGGGAAAGTGTCTTCATGTCATACCTAGGCTCGGGGGCCGGATAATTTTGGCTTTCTTTAAAAAAATTGTTTTGGTTCCATCTTTTGACCATCTAAAGCAGACTTGGGCAAAGTGACTGTATATGTGGCCCTTTGACTGTATTTATGCGGCCCCCTTAATGTCAAAGTATGATCATGTTTAAATGGTTCGAATGCATTAACAAATGTATTTTGTATTTATTATTCATTAAACATTTTCAAATGTATTTACTTTTCCCCTCCTTTCTTGTGTGTAATTTTTCGAGTATATATTAATCCCTCAAAACATTTTTTTTAAGTTAGTTGAAGAAATTAAAAAAAAAAAAAAAACCTCATCCATACAAGAATAAAATTGCAGCTTATTTATCTTAATAAATGTCACGGCCTAATGACGAATGTCCTTTTTTGAGGGATTTTCTCGTCTTTCTTTTTGCTTGAAGGCCCCTAACAACATTCACAGAATTTAATGTGGCCCCTTGAAGAATTATAGTTGCCCACCCCTGGTCTAAAGAAATACGAGGATGCAAATACAAAAGTAAACCGAAGGACAAAGGAATCAATGCAGCTCAGCTCAGCACAAGCAGACTTACCGTTCAAAAGTTTGGGGTCACTTAGAAATTTCCTTATTTTTGAAAGAAAAGCACTGTTTTGTGCAGTAAACAGTGCTTTAAACTAATCTAAGTTTAAACTAATCTATACATTGCTAATGTGGTAAATGACTATTCTAGCTGCAAATGTCTGTTTTTTGGTGCAATATCTACATAGGTGTATAGAGGCCCATTTCCAGCAACTATCACTCCAGTGTTTTAATGGTACAATGTGTTTGCTCATTGGGTCAGAAGGCTAATGGATGATTAGAAAACCCTTGTGCAATTATGTTAGCACAGCTGACAACAGTTTAGCTGCTTAGAGAAGCTATAAAACTGACCTTCCTTTGAGCTAGTTGAGTATCTGGAGCATCACATTTGTGGGGACGATTAAACGCTCAAAATGGCCAGAAAAAGAGAACTTTCATGTGAAACTCGACAGTCTATTCTTGTTCTTAGAACTAAAGGCTATTCCATGCGAGAAATTGCCAAGAAACTGAAGATTTCCTACCCGTTGTGTACTACTCCCTTCAGAGAACAGCACAAACAGGCTCTAACCAGAGTAGAAAGAGAAGTGGGAGGCCCCGCTGCACAACTCAGCAAGAAGATAAGTACATTAGAGTCTCTAGTTTGAGAAATAGACGCCTCACAGGTCCTCAACTGGCACCTTCATTAAATAGTACCCGCAAAATGCCAGTGTCAACATCTACAGTGAAGAGGCGACTCCGGGATGCTGGCCTTCAGGGCAGAGTGGCAAAGAAAAAGCCATATCTGAGACTGGCCAATAAAATAAAAAGATTAATATGGGCAAAAGAACACAGACATTGGACAGAGGAAGATTGGAAAAAAGTGTTATGGACGGACGAATCGAAGTTTGAGGTGTTTGGATCACATAGAAGAACATTTGCGAGACGCAGAACAACTGAAAAGATGCTGGAAGAGTGCCTGACGCCATCTGTCAAGCATGGTGGGGGTAACGTGATGGTCTGGGGTTGCTTTGGTGCTGGTAAGGTGGGAGATTTGTTCAGGGTTAAAGGGATTCTAAATAAGGAAGGCTATCACTCCATTTTGCAACGCCATGCCATACCCTGTGGACAGCGCTTGATTGGAGCCAATTTCATCCTACAACAGGACAATGACCCAAAGCACACCTCCAAGTTGTGCAAGAACTATTTAGAGAAGAAGCAGGCAGCTGGTATTCTATCTGTAATGGAGTGGCCAGCGCAGTCACCAGATCTAAACCCCATTGAGCTGTTGTGGGAGCAGCTTGACCGTATGGTACGCAAGAAGTGCCCATCCAGCCAATCCAACTTGTGGGAGGGGCTTCTAGAAGCATGGGGTGAAATTTCTCCTGATTACCTCAACAAATTAACAGCTAGAATGCCCAAGGTCTGCAATGCTGTAATTGCTGCAAATGGAGGATTCTTTGACGAAAGCAAAGTTTGAAGGGAAAAAAATATTATTTCAAATAAAAATCATTATTTCTAACCTTGTCAATGTCTTGACTATATTTTCTATTCATTTTACAACTCATGGTGGTAAATAAGTGTGACTTTTCATGGAAAACACAAAATTTTCTGGGTGACCCCAAACTTTTGAACGGTAGTATATATAAAATATTTTCTATCGTTTTCTTTTGTTTAGAGTTTTAAAAACAAAAACAAAACTCATATGTGTGAAAAAAAAAGTAAATCAACTAACGATAAAATTTAGGAAAATAATAACAAAACATGCCAACAAGATTTTTAAAGTAACAGTTAAACAGTATATAAAATTGTCTCTTAATGCAGATGAGTGCGTTCAAGCTGAGTCATTGTTGATTGTGTTGAATCGCAATAAAAGATGAATTTGGGTTTTAAACTGAACAATAGAAGAATTGAATCCATCCAGGCGGAGACGAACAATGAAGCTTCACACTGCGATCTCGCGTCTCATCAGCTCAAGTGCACTCGTCTCTCTGAGGATCTCTTCAAATAACGTTCAACGCCTTTGTTTTCCCGCTTGTTTTTTCGTCAACAATTGCTTACTCACTGTAGAAAATTCATGTTTTCACCGACACAAATTCCTCTTTTGAGTGTCAGTACCAGCAACTGTTTATTTCTGTGGAGTCGGTTCTTGTTATTCCCATCATACCCCGGACCGTCTTTCTCTCATCCGATGTGCCAGTGTGTTGTTTTTTCTTTTTTTGGGGGGGGGGGGGTTCTCAACTGCTGTCCGGGCTCAACAAAAGCGCTCCTTACATCTCCTTGTCAGCTTGTGAAGAAAAGTTGTCCTCGAGGCTTACAAAGCATCGACTTTTGGTCGAGGCCAGAGAATAGAGAAAAAAAAAAAAGTAAAAATAGCAGAAAAAGTGGCCTGGGTTAAGAGCTGTGGCAGAAGCATGATTTTCAAAGAACCTGACGTGACAGGACAAGTAAGTGTATAAAGACCCCGGAGACAAGTTGAAAATGTACAGACAGCAGAAAAGAAGAAGAAAAACAACGACGCACGTCCTCCCCTCTCTGTGAACGTCGACGACGGCTTTCTGCTCCGAAGCAAAACACGACGGTCAACACCATGATGACACGACCAGAGGCTGAGTAAGTTACTCACCCTGGACACACACCACTTTATCATCACACTCGAAACACAAGCCAGTTATTCTGACCTAAATACACACACCGACATGCGGGCCGTCGCTGCAAACATGATCTCGCAACTATGCTTTTTGGTGTTTAGGAGAAGGAGTGTGGTGAAGTTTAGAAGAGAAATAAAACATTTACAGTTTCAGTTTCCATCACACTGTAGAAATATTTGAAAGACTCACTCGAAATAATTACATCAGGGTCTTAAACTTGGAAAATGTACTGCCCTTTAGTTGATAATCTTCACTCTGTCTTTTTTACTTTCAGATGTTTAGATGATAAAGGAAGAAAGATCGTCACAACATACACACTAGTGGTGTATATTGGCAAGAATGTGGTGATATGTTACATATCATGATATGGCAGAAATAATATATTATGATACTGTAGGATACATGGATATATTTGTAGTATTGTCCGAGTACTCTGGTGTTGCAGAATTTACAAACGCACGATACTTGACATAATCGTAACTGCCTTCATTTGTTTTGAAATTATGTGTTCAAATATCAGCCTTAAAATGCTCCTGGAGTCAACTGTATCCTCTCGTCCCCAGTCATCTCCACTGTTTTAGCTGGGGAATGACTGCTGCCATCTAGCGGCTGGAAGTTTAATTGCCATAAATATATGCATGTAAATTGTAAATAAAAAAAATATATATTTCATTTTACACACACTATATTGAAATAGAAGGTAAAATATGATTTGGAAGGAATCAATACAATGGTGTTGTATATCGATGAGGTCCCGGTTTAGGATATTTTTCCACATTCCCAAAATACAAGCATACAATAAGAAAAATAAACTAGACAATTCCCCACCAGGAAATCGCGAGGGTGGGCTTTGCACTTTGAAAAAAAATCTATTAAAGCTACAATAGAGTCAAATCCCACGTTGATAATTCGTACTTTTATCTACATTTTAAAGCTGGAATGGTGTTTCTTCGTGAGCAGAAAATGCTTGAAAAAACGTTTCAGATTTGCGACTTTTTTGACCTCGTCCCATTTATTCCTTATGGTAATGAAAAGTGCCAAAAATAGAGGACTGGCGAGCAATATTAAAATATGAATCAAGGACGTGCAGAAAAAATAGCTGATAAACAATTTGTTAGTCACAGATCCTCAAAGCTATGATTCAACCTTGACCAGAAGGTCCGTCCCCCCCCACCCCCACCCCCCAAAGATAAAAAATAAAAAAAAACTCACCCCAACTTCAACATGATCCGATCCCTTGTCGTCCTGCTTGTGGAGGATCTCAAAGTAGTACTGCCTGGAAGACATCAGGCTGAGGAAAGATGCAGAAAGAGAAGCTGAGGATCACGACGTCCACAAATCATGATTGACACTGAAAACTGAGGCGTTGACGAATCCATCAATAAAGATGATTAATACTTTCAATGTCGTGAGGAGCTGTTAAACAAACGAAAGAGAGGGAATATGACGAAAAACAACTGTTGATCAGATATTAAATCAAGCTAATACATTATAAAAAATCACAGGGTCAAGGTGACCCAATGGCCTGAAAACAAATGTGTTTGTGGTATCCCTTGTGTCATCTCTGGATTAAGGTGAACCACCTCCCTGGCTTCCATAAATAGATATTGACCCTGAGATAACACAAGGGTTAACAAATAATACCTTTTAAAAACATTTTATTCAGATAAAGATCAACTAGAACAACTACAGACGAATACAAATCTCAAAATTATATGAAATGTTTTTGTTATTTAAGGGACAATAAACAAAAAAAACACATTTTATATGTATATTAACATATTATTGTCGGCTTTTACGTCATGGAACTTGTTCTCTGATTGAGGCCTTTAGGGGAGACTGAAGGTTTTTTGTGTTAATAAATAACTTAAAACAATAATACTCTTGGCTTCAGTAAATAAGTTGAAAGTAAAAACCTGTTTGTATGATCCTGCTTTTACAAAAACTATCCTAATCAAAAAAAAGAGAATGTAGCTTGCTCACGACGTTTTATACAACATCTACCCCACCTTTAATATGCTTATTAAGGACGTTTTCTTGGCCAAATTATGAATTGATTATTCCTCCAATGTGTTGTGGTTGTGAGTTCAAATCCCAGTGAGTCTGAGATCATAAGATAAGTTGTAAGTTTCCTTGGGTAAAAGGGAAAATATGGGAAAATGACTCGCATGTACAATCAAACAATGTCACATTAACTATAGGAATACATACATTTGACCCAATACATGATGGATGTAGCCCGAATAAGGATTATTCATTCTATAAAAAACATCCATTAATCCATGAAGTCAAAACTGGCAGCTTTTAGGATAGTTTTTGCAAAGGTGGAAAAACGTATCACTTAACTACGATATCAGCTGAATCTTAAATCAACGAACTTTTAAAAACCCGGTTGAAAAGTGCGACAAAAACCCTCCAGAGGACGGTAAAAAAAAACCAACTCTAATGCAAATCCAACTTTTTCAAACATCTCTGATGCAAGTTCATCTTTGAAAAGTCCTGGTTAAACTGTTTATTTTAGCATATTCTCCGAACACACAGACGCCCGCTTTAGTCCAATCAAAATCACATCTGAGATAATGGGCTGACATCTGCTGCTGCGCGAGAGACACTGAAGCACTTCTTCACACACCATTAACTCCCAAAACACACACATCCAATGGTTTAGATCCACCCCAAAAAAAGAGAAAAGACGTCGCTTACGTTTGCATATTTCCATCAGAGATGGTTCGCAGGAGCAGGAATAGTCTTCTGAGGGTGAAACGACAGGGTAACTAGAAGAAGAAAAAACGATCGCGCACGTCTTCGTCGCCGCGGACTCACAATTTGAGAAACATTTGCTCCGTTATTCACGTGTCTCTTAGAAAATATGATGGATCGTTTGTTTTTAATATTCGTCTCGTTTTTCTTCCCCTCTTTGTGGTTTTCACGGTCGTCGGAAGCAAACACAAGCTCATTTCCTTTGATGAGTTATTCTCTCAGAGAGTCGGCAGTTACCGTTGAAAAGAGCCGACACTTGTTTTCGAAAAACAAGCTTGATGCTGGTTAAAGTGTGTCTTTAAACTTGCGACTGATACTGATTCGACATGAATTGATTTAGTCTTGTTAGAGGGTTGCGTGTAGGATGGTTGAATTTATTCATTTAAGATGGTTTTTTAGTGATTTGATTGACGTTTTAATACAAAATATGAGTTTGGTTGTGGATGTTGTGATGTGTGGGACTTAGAAATGGATTTAGTCATGAGAATAAATAAACTAGAACAACAATAAAAATGTGTATTAATGGAATTGTTGTGTCCATTCATGGGTTTTCCTTTTTTTTTTAAAAACAATTATTTTCATTACTCTTATTTGATTTACTCATTTAATTAGTTTGGATATTTATTTATTAATTGTATTTACTTATTTTGGTTTATTGCTTTACTTTATTTCCATTTATTTGTTTTTATTTATTTTACAAGTTGTATCATATAATCCATAAAATACATGATACTGTATATTGTATGACATCATTTAATTGCACAGTAGCAGCGTCAACACGGTCTTTGACAATCAAGAGATTTGATTATTTTATTGAATGTTTAGATATGTTTACTTTCATGTCATAATTCACATGATTGTTTAAAGAACAACAATAGTGATTCAGCTAACATTGACGACACTATTTTAAGTAAGTAAGAAAGTAAGTAATATTTATTTATATAGCGCTTTTCGAGACCAGGGTCACAAAGCGCTTAAACAATCAAAACAATACTCAAAAAAGTACATACTTTAAAGATCAAGATAATACTGAGAACAACACAGGAGTTCGAGAAATTCAAGGAAAAGCCTGAACAAATAGAAACGTCTTAAGATGTTTCTTAAAGGAGTCAGTAGATCCATCAAGCGCAAAGAGAGAGGAAGATCGTTCCAAAGCTTAGGAGCAACAGCCTGAAAAGATTTCTCTCCTCTGGTCCTGAACTGTGTGCGAGGAACCATAAGTAGATTCTGATCCACAGACCTCAGAGCCCGAGCTGGGGTGTAAGGCTGGATCAGATCAGTGATGTAAGGAGGAGCCTGACCATGAATAGATCTGAAAGTAAGAACCAGAATTTTAAAGTTGATCCTGAAAGAAACTGGAAGCCAGTGAAGAGTTTTAAGGACCGGAGAAATGTGAGTTCTTCTACTTGAGCGGGTCAGAATTCTCGCTGCAGAGTTCTGAATCAACTGCAGGCGAGACAGATCCTTCTTGTTAAGACATGTAAACAAACTGTTACAATAGTCCAGACGAGAAGAAACAAACGCATGGAGTACAAGCTCCAGATCATGTTCCGACAACATTTTCCTAAGTTTAGATATTTTTCTCAGTTGAAGGAAACAGTTTCTGGTCAGTTTTCTGCAGTGTTGAACAAGAGACATTTCTTTATCAAATACAACACCCAGGTTTCTCAGGCTCAGTTTGACAGACTGACCTAAGTCACCCAAGTACTGACTCAACCCTGGAATCTTATCATCAGGAGCAATCACCAGAGTTTCAGTTTTGTCCACATTTAGCTGTAAAGTGTTTTCACTCAGCCATTGTTTGATTTCTAGCAAACAATTGACTATGCTGTTCAGCCTCTGGGGCTCAGTTGGATCAAAAGAGCAGTAGAGCTGGATGTCATTTTAAGACAGAACCTCAAAGATATACGATGCTTGAGAAGCCCATAGGGTTGAAAGTAAAGTGTGTCATTGACGATCAAAACTTCTTTTCTCATCAGAAGAAATAGAAAAGTCACAAGCGACATCGCCTGCTGTGTAGTTACTGTTTAACCCAAGACATGTTTTAACGATAAATTAAAACATCTTCAGACCCCAAATTTGCTCCTGGATGTTGTGTATCCACCAAAGTGTTGCCAGTGTCAACAATAATGACATTTTTTTCAATAAATAATTTAACAATTGAACCGCTCTGACAGACACACAATTATCTACCATGGGGCCCAATGTACAATGATTTAAAGGATTCATTTCAAAAAACGATGTGTTTGTGGTATCCCTAGTGTTATCTCAGGGTCAAGGTGACCCGGAAGCTGGAAAACAAATGTGTTTGTGGTATTCCTCGTGTTATCTCAGGGTCAAGGTGACCCGAAGGCTGGAAAAGAAAAATGGGTTTGTGGTATCCTTCGTGTAAAGTCAGGGTCAAGGTGACCCAGAGCCCTGAAAACAAATGTGTTTGTGGTATCCCTTGTGTTATCACAGGGTCAAGATGACCCAGAGGCCGAAAACCAATGTGTTTGTGGTATCCTTTGTGTTATCACAGGGTCAAGATGACCCAGAGGCCGAAAACCAATGTGTTTGTGGTATCCCTTGTGTTGTCTCTGGGTCAAGTTGTTTTTGGGCCACCTTGACTCAGTCCTTGATTTTCTGGAACTCCTGTTGTGTTATCAGTATTATCTTGACCTTTAAAGTATATACTTTATTGAATATTGTTTTGATTGTTTTAGTGCTTTGTGACCCTGGTCTAGAAAAGTGCTATACAAAAAAAAATGACTTACTTACTTACTTACTTATATATCACATGTAGCAACACTTCAAATCTAAAAGGAACCTCTTAAGATATCGATGTAAAAACATTCAAAGAAGAAAACACAAGGCTCTAAAGAGGCCAGAGTTTCTTGAATAAGAAAACTAGGCCACACACGTGAACTATTTTTACCTTCTTCATTCATCATTCCTCGGGTGACTCCGGCTACATTTGATATAGGAAGGTACACTGGTTCAGTGGAGGTCCTGAAGGCCCAGTTACGAGAAGATTAAATCAACCCCCTTTTTATTCTTACACACTATAGCACAACACAAAAAAAACTCTCTCACTGTTTATGGATAAAGTCTCCGAACTGTCACTGCCTAAGAAATATAGATGATGCCGTAAATTCCGAGGAAGGACAAAGGCTTAAGGTGCAGTCATGTGTTGCCCCCCACCCCCCCCCAGCACGT
Organism: Callionymus lyra; assembly: GCF_982586985.1. Lineage (NCBI taxonomy): Eukaryota > Metazoa > Chordata > Actinopteri > Syngnathiformes > Callionymidae > Callionymus > Callionymus lyra. The sequence goes on along the minus strand of NC_141825.1, from coordinate 10,842,834 downwards.
TTGTTGCAATATCATTGAGTAGCCTCGCGATCCGTGGCCAATAAATCACCGGCGGCGGACGGCGGCGGCGGCGCTAAGGTCACTCCCTCGTAAATAGGGAACATCCACGGATCGGCTGCTGAGATGGTGCTAGGACCACTAGTCCAGCCGACGTCCAGGAGATCCAACCTCTCTTGCGAGGAATTAGAAAAGATTTAAGGGGCAAAATACATCAATTATCACTCATTTCAAAATGGATTTCAAAAAGTTAAGAACCTCAGGTAAGGTTAAAGAATTGGAAGGATGTTGTTGGAGATATTTATCCGAATAAATCAGTACGAAAAAAAAACACTATTGAATCCCTGAGTAGTTGATCTAATGTATTCCATTTTCAGCTTCAACTGCAGGTTATTTTGTGTTGTTAAAAAAAAAGAATCTAAATCCTCACCTTCTCAATCTTTCCTCAGAGTTTCTTCCCCTGGCAGGAGCTGCAGCTCATTTAAAAGAATATTAGATCATTTTCCTGAGACTTCATTAGATTTCCATCTTTGGCCCAAAAAAAAGAAAAAAAAAGCAAAAACCCTCGGGGAGGGAATAATCTAATGACTGACTTTGCGAAGTCTCTGTGTCACAAATGCGACGCAGACCTTAAATAAGTCATGCACCGCAAATGAACGGAAGGTTCTGAACTGGGTGGCAGCAAAGTTTTCGTCGCACAGGAAAGTTATGCGAGGTAATACAGCTATTAACTATCATTATTTCTATTTAATTCAACGTTCTATAGGCATCTCTTCTAAGAGAAAGTCAAAACAGAATGCAATATGAGTCGCAATTTTGATTTTTTAATGGTTATTTTGGCAGAAAAACATCTCTGTGCTTATGCGTGAATGTTCATTTTCCAACTCACAACACAAGAGAAAGCAGAACAACAGATAAGACCATCTGCTTTTCCCATCATTACATTGAGTTAAAGAGGAATTCTGGACATTTAATCTTAAATATCGTATTATTTGTTGGTTACAATATAAACGTATATTGTATTGTTATAAAACACTAGAGTGTTAAAGTTTGTTTCTGGCTACACATAAATGAGTTAGCGGAACAAATTCCACCCACGGGTCGTTTATGAAGTGAGAAAAGTCTTTCGCAATTTAGCAAATAGAAGCTAAAATTCAATGTTATAATGTTCAGATGAACGGATACTGCGTCTCCGAGGGGTCGTCGAGCCAAACCAAAGAAGGGAAGAAGAAAAGATGGAAAAATATTTAAGAAACAGTAACAGGGACAAAATGGAAATATTCTACATTAATCATATGTTTAAAGTATAAAGAAATGAGTGATTAAAACGGGTTGAATAATCTTAATAAATGACAAATCATATGTTAACATATGTCACAAATATTTGTAAAATAATTTTTTTAGCTTTACAATTTCAAACTGAACTGTTATACCAGCAGGTATATTAAATTTAAAACACTTCAAATGTTTTCATATTGAATTCTGAGTAAAAGTTATACAATTTTCTTCACAAAGGCCACAAATAAAAAATGGTACCTTTAGTGACTTAAACAACAAACAAAATAAAGGCTACGGAATAAAAAATATTGGATTTAGAAAATGTACTTTTGAATTCTTGGACTAGTATCAAACTCTGCGTGTAAAAGAAAAGTAGTTTTTAATTAAGAAAAATGTAGAAACGTTTTACTCTTAGAGGCGAAAAAAACTAAATTGATTTTTTTTAAAATTACTGTTGGTGACTCCAGAATTTTTAAATTAGTGGAATTAGAATATCAAACTCGAAAAAAACAATAAATTATTCAATAAACTTTAACTTTCAATATACAAAAGATTAAATTAAAAATCTCAAAAAACACGTTTTTTAAATGTTAAATTCAAAACTGTTATCATGGCACTGATAAACGTATTATATTATATTACACAAACAGCCCAGAGTGCACCTGTGTAGACGGCAAAGACGAAGAATCTCTGAAGACTGTGTTGCCGAGAGAAAGTATGTCGCACTGTTCCAACTTTTCTTCTCAGTACGCGTCATGATTGGTTGACATTTTTGGGGTTTTTATTTTAAGGGTTTTGCGGAGATGTTTGGTGGAGGTTTTTGTCGACATCTCTGAGGAAGAAACTTCATAAATGATCCACAGAAAAAAGCACCTCGACTGAAAGGGAATCAGCAGCGGCAGACAGTGTGTGGGTGCTGAGGTCAAACTCTTCCTCCTGCCATGAAAGATGAACCAGTTCCTTTTGCTCAGAGACATGAAGAGCCGGAGAGAGAGAGAGAGCGACAAACGAAGAAGATGTGACAACAAAGAACAAATGGTGAGACAATAAGATCAGGAGCGTGATCTCTTAATGAACACGGCGAGGAGGAGGACGACGTGAACGAAGCAGCCATTAGAGTGCGACTCGGAGCATGAACAGAAGACGAGAAGTAGGAGTTTAATTGTCTGACTAATTGGAGTCTTTGTTTCGAAGCCTCCCTTCGTTGGGCTTAAAGGATGGAGGCAGACAAAGGAGCTCGACTTGGCGTCGGAACAGAACGTCTGCGCAGAATCATCGGCGAAGTCGCAGGGATTTTTGAATGAAATATTTACATGTAAGCGTTTCATTCTTCGCCGCCGAGAGACGTTTTTTGAAACGGCCTTGTCAAGAGAAGTAAACAAACTGGAAGAGGCACGAGCGCCCGAGGACTCAACGATGGTTCCACATATTCAGATGTAAGGAAACGCCAGAGGAAGAAATTAGAGCAACAATTTAACAAACGTCTTCACTGACCAAAACATTCAATTAAAGTAAGGCTCACAGAAAAAGGCCATGACATAAAGATGAGTTAAGTTGTTTCACGGAAACTAAAACAGACAGAAAAAATCAGACAAGTAGCATGAATCCAGTACATAAGGGGACGAGTTACACCTCATGACCCTACGGGTGTTAAAACAACAGCCTATATGGACCAAACACTGGGTCATTTTTGTTGTACGCACGAGCTTAAAAAAACTTTTTGTTCGAGATTACATTTATTTTTTGGACCTATTTTTCTCATTTCCGATGGAACGATGACAAAAAGTCAAATAAAAATAAAGGATGTTATAATAAAAAAAAAACAGACACATGGTCATATTCAGTGAAAAATTTCCCATTTATTTCTGGTCTTTAGAACTGAAATTAAGAATCAAGGTATGAAGCAAAATCAATTATTTGAGTTATACTTTTACATATAAAACACAGGTTCCATTTTTAATATCAGTTCAATTAAATATGAAATATTTAAAGATAACTGTAACCCCCAATAAATACAAATCCTCACTGTTTAAGCCTTCGAACAAGAAATGAATTATTCCTTAAAATGCTTCTGTTTAAGCTTAAAACAAGAAACATTTTATAAAATGTACTGTTGGAGGTAAGAAACTAAGAGAAAAAAAATAAAGTCAGAGGCAAAAAAGCAAGAAAATAATTGAAAGTGAAAGTGAATAAATACTGCTGTTGGAGGCTGAAAAGAAAAAAAAGTTAGAACCTTTAAACTAAAAACAAGTTTAGAAAAAAGGTTCTGTTGGAGGTCCAAACAAGAAACAAGTAAAAAAAAAAAAGGTACTGTTCGAATAAACAAAACAAGAAAATACATTTAATACAATGCTTCAAACAAGAAATAAGTACAGGATAAAAATAAAGGGAAAAAAAAGAATTGTTAGGAACAAAAGTTTTAAAAAATATGAGACAGTGAGTTAAACAAAAAAATGGATCTATTAGGGACTAAAATAATAAAAAAACATTTTAAAACTTTTTTTGTTTGAAGCGATGAATAAGATAAAACATTTTGAAAAAAATGCTGCTAAAAAAAGTGAATAATTGGTAAAAAAAATATATATATATAAGGGAGAATAAATAAGAAAATCAAAATAATGTTTTTTCTTCTTTGATTTTCTTTGCACAAACTTTCAACAATCCGCTCTCTTCTGTAAATCTCCGGATGAATTGGAATCTAAATGCATTTAAACCCTTTTCGATGAGCTTCTAGGCTCATAACATCCAAACGCATCAAATCTAGTTTTTGTTGAATTTTGAAAATACGTTTAAAGCTCTTTATACACTCAAAAACAACAAGTTGTTTATCTCAGGAAGAACAAATATGTAAACAATTCTTCTAATGATGAATGAATTGAATAAAACGACTCTATTCTTTGAAGATTAATCTCGAGCGACACCTCCTTCATTTCAACTCTTCCACGGCATCTGTCGACGATTCCAAACCGAGTCTCAGTTAGAGAGGAACAAACATCCAGAAACACTTCTGTCCTTTTTTTTTTTTCCCTCCATCTGCTGTTCCTCATTAAAGCCTCTCACCTCTCGCCCACAGGTGCCTGTAAAATAATAGACTGTACACTTCTCTCCCATGAATTAATGCCAGCCACGCTGGAAAGTGCCCTGAGGGAGAACTTCAGTCCTCTCTTTCTCTCTCCTGCTCACCCCTCATGATTTCCCTAAATCCATCAGAGAGTGATCAAGCTGCTCTTCCCTGCAGCCTCGATAAATCCTCTTTCCTTCATCCCTCCTCCTTCTCCTCGCTCTCTCTGGAATCTTGTCCGTCGTCTCTCCGGCTTCCATCCACCGCGTCAGATTGTGTGTAATTATCTAATATAGCATTACAGCGGAACTATCGCTCCTGCTCTGGCGTGCCCTCGCCTCCTCGCCCCGTCCTCCTGCTGCGCCGCCATATTGTGCTCAGCTTGAGTCGCACATTATGCTTTAATGCAATCACCGGGAATCAACAAGGTTTGATATTTAATACCACGGATAATAACCGTCATTAACACTCGTCACCGATGTGTGTTTTTTTTAGGGCCCGAGGCTGATATCGGTAATTACCTCCGCCGAGGAGATTAATTGATCGTCGGGTTCGTCTTATAACGAAATGAATCAATTTTCATTTTCTACTACTTCAACATTTACTACTAATTCCACTTCTTCTACTTTAACAACTAATTCCACTAATACTTCCACTACTATTTTACTACTAATACTATTACTACTACTTTTAATACTAATTCTACTACTACTTTTCATTTTCTATTACTTCAACATTTACTACTAATTCCACTTCTTCTACTTTAACAACTAATTCCACTAATACTTCCACTACTATTTTACTGTTAATACTAATACTAATTTTCATTATTTTACTACTTCTTCATTTACTACTAATTCCACTTCTTCTACTTCAACTACTAATTCCACTACAACTTCCACACACAGCAGTGTCATTCACACTGCGTTTTCTTCTGGAAATGCAGTCTTTCAAGTTCTATATTGTTTTAGTATAGTAGTAGTAGTTGTTTTCTATTTTCTCTATTTTCTAAAAATATTAGAAAAAAGTTTTAAATAATAAGGACCTTCTTACTCATTATATAATATATATATATATATATATATATACAGTATATACAGTGCCTCCGTATAAATGCACCTGCTGTTTGATAGTCTCAGGGTTCTGTTTAAAGCGCAGAGAGAACCATGAAGACAAAGGAACACACCAGGCAGGTCCGAGATACTGTTGTGGAGAAGTTTAAAGCCGGATTTGGATACAAAAAGATTTCCCAAGCTTTAAACATCTCAAGGAGCACTGTGCAAGTAATTATATTGAAATGGAAGGAGTATCAGACCACTGCAAATCTACCAAGACCCGGCCTTCCCTCCAAACTTTCATCTCAAACAAGGAGAAGACTGATCAGAGATGCAGCCAAGAGGCCCATGATCACTCTGGATGAACTGCAGATAACTACAGCTGAGGTGGGAGAGTCTGTCCATAGGACAACAATCAGTCGTGCACTGCACAAATCTGGCCTTTATGGAAGAGTGGCAAGAAGAAAGCCATTTCTCAAAGATATCCATAAAAAGTCTTGTTTAAAGTTTGCCACAAGCCACCTGGGAGACACACCAAACATGTGGAAGAAGGTGCTCTGGTCAGATGAAACCAAAATCGAACTTTTTGGCCACAATGCAAAACGATATGTTTGGATTAAAAGCAACACAGCTCATCACCCTGAACACACCATCCCCACTGGCAAACATGGTGGTGGCAGCATCATGGTTTGGGCCTGCTTTTCTTCAGCAGGGACAGGGAAGATGGCTAAAATTGATGGGAAGATGGATGGAGCCAAATACAGGACCATTCTGGAAGAAAACCTGTTGGAGTCTGCAAAAGACCTGAGACTGGGACGGAGATTTATCTTCCAACAGGACAATGATCCAAAACATAAAGCCAAATCTACAATGGAATGGTTCACAAATAGACGTATCCAGGTGTTAGAATGGCCAAGTCAAAGTCCAGACCTGAATCCAATCGAGAATCTGTGGAAAGAGCTGAAGACTGCTGTTCACAAACGCTCTCCATCCAACCTCACTGAGCTCGAGCTGTTTTGCAAGGAAGAATGGGCAAGAATTCCAGTCTCTCGATGTGCAAAACTGATAGAGACATACCCCAAGCGACTTGCAGCTGTAATTGCAGCAAAAGGTGGCGCTACAAAGTATTAGCGCAAGGGGGCCGAATAATATTGCACGCCCCACTTTTCAGTTTTTTATTTGTTAAAAAAGTTTAAATTATCCAATAAATTTCGTTCCACTTCACGATTGTGTCCCACTTGTTGTTGATTCTTGACAAAAAATTAAAATTGTATATCTTTATGTTTGAAGCCTGAAATGTGGCGAAATGTTGAAAGGTTCAAGGGGGCCGAATACTTTCGCAAGGCACTGTATATAGCTCAAGTAATATACAGTGGTGCTGTTCAAATGAGACTTGGATCAAACGTTTTTATTCATTTATTTGACTTTCTTAAAAAAAAAAAAAAAAACATATATATATATATATATATATATATAAATAAATATAAATCATCATGGAGAGGTCTCTGGTTTAGAAAGTATTAAAGAAATGTAGTTTCATTAACGCTAAATATGAAATATGAATGATTGTATATGTTTTATCTGAAAATATTGGTTAAAAAAAAGGGACATTTGAAAAAAATGTTTGAAAGAAAAAACAAAATCATAAGGACAAACTTAATAATTAATTTTATATTTACCTTTAATTCTCTATACGATTGATCTGAATCATAATGGGATAGCAATTCCATATTCTAAATAAGGGGCCACATTATATACACAATAGTAGAATAACACAGTACAAAAAACAACAACAAACCTCATATAAAACAGGGGACCATTTCCTGACAATATGTATGTACTATATATGTATATATAATATTATAATTCTATATAGTTATACTATTATATATATGTTTGATGCTACAAATTTATTTGTTCAGGCTTTTCCTTGATTTTCTGGAACTCCTGTTGTGTTATCGGTTTTATCTTGATCTTTAAAATATATACTTTATTGAATATTGTTTTGATTGTTTAAGCGCTTTGTGACCCTGGTCTGGAAAAGCGCAATACAATTAAAAATTACTTACTTACTTACAAATTAAGCAATTTTTTATATATATATTTATATATATATATATATATATATATATTTATAATTACCTCCTGAATAACTTAAAGTTAAAGGCTCTTCCTTGATATATTTAAAGAGCAACATCTAATAACAAAGTCACAAAATAAATGGAAACGTTAGAAACAATTCTTGATTATCAATCCTATATTATCTCTTTCACAAGTCAAGAGTCAGGAAGAAGAAGAAGTCGAGTCACGTGAACGACTCAAACCGAGCCATTGCCGAGAGGAAGCTGCAGGACCGAGAAGGTCCGGCGTTGAACTGATCGGTCTCTCATCGCTTCCATCTCAAGTCACGAGTCCAGTCCTTCCTAAACGCCGGCGTCTCCTCAGCTAATATCCAGCAGCGCTCAAGTGATTCAATTATAGATACTGCTGAGATCGCCTACTGTAATATCTGCTCATTCTCCATGACGTCGCTCCGGCTGTTGCTGGGAAAAGTGTCTCCGGAGTTCGTCCTATTAGATTGTGTAGAGTGTGGGAAAACAAATGGGAAGGATTTTCTTTTTCGAGCAGTCACTTTGAAAGAGACAAGGACAAAGATTAAAGTCCCGAGAAGATGACGCGCCGACGGGAATTAAATAGAAACCGACAATCAAGCGTCTTCCGGCGGCTTCGGTGTAAATGTCATTTCCTGCTCCTCAAACCAATGCTTCTCCTGCACAAATGTCAGAAACGGCATCACATACAAGGCCGGGGATGCCTTCTCGCCGCCGCCAAAGGTCAGGAGCTGCAACTCTGAATCGATTCGACAATCTCCGGAAAAGTCAGAGAGCTTCAATTTGTTTGAAGGAAGTGAAGAAAGGTTTTGACTGAAAGTGTGCGGGTCAGAGAAGAGACGCACACGTCAAATTCGTGATCTACACGAGCTTTAAACACATGAATGGTGTGAAATGTAATCAAAACAAATGAAACATTTACTGTTTGAAAGGTTTTTTTTTTTTTCCTTGGAGCAAAATTATGAATTAATCTGAGTGTGTCTAATACAGAAAAGTTGATGCACATAAAAGTATTATTTGGTTAATAAAATAGTTGTAACTATCTGTTGTGTAGTATTTCCAAAAATGCTTCTAAAGTTGTTTTTATTATTAGGTATATTACCTAAATATACGTACCCTTGTTTTTCACTCTATTTTATAAGTGTATGCTTATACCAAAAAAAATATACTTAAACAAAAAGTCTTGAAAAATACCAATTGAATAATTTTTGGCAGAAAAATTAAGACAGTAGAATATTTTTCTAGTGTATGCCAACTGAACAAGTATGCAGGATATAACTGTTTTAACTGGAGCGTGTGGAACAAATCAGGATATAAAAATGTATATATTTTTTTAGTGTTTTTTTTAGTGTTTCTATGAAAGTGAAAATGACAGTCAAACATATAAACTTTTTTTTTTTTTTTTTTCATTTAAGTTAAACGTTGAATGAATACTAAAAAAAATACAACTATGTAAAATATCGCAAAGTGACCTTTTCGGAATTGTCCTGTATGACTATTAACAGGTTAATTAATCAATCACAACGTAAACAGGTCTCAACTGAACGTAAAAAAATATTAGACAAAATATTAAAATATTAAATGAACTAGAACAAAGAAAAAAACAGCAAAGTAGGTTTGCAGCTACATCATAACTCAAATGTCCTGAATGTGAGAAGAATACAAGTGCGAAATGGTCCATTTATATACTACTAAAGTACATATTTTTTTCTAATTAATTTAAGTTATGTTATTTTTATACTGTGTTTAAAAAAAAGAAAAAGAATAAGCAAAATCCTGCACTGTGGAATAAACAAAAGACTATCTTTTTTAAATACAAAAGATGATAAAATATAATCTGCCACCAAAAAAAAAGCAAGGGTTCAATAAAAGCAAGATTTAAAGGCAGCGACGGTGTCCCCCAGGGGTCTATTCTTAGGTCCTTGTTCATTGAACTGTGATCAGGTTTCCTTATAGAAGTCCCTTATTACTTCCTGCTTGTCAATATAATGCTTTATTGAATTACGATGCTTTGTAAAAGTGCTGTGACATCACAAGAAGGAACTGGTTTCTTGCAATTTTATATTTTCTTAATCATTTCAAGTGATATGAATATAAGAACTGAGCTGGTTTTCTGATCCAAGGATTTGCTTGACTGAATTTATGTGGCCCTCATTAGATAAAAGTGATGTATTAACTTCCAAATAGTTCAACTTTAAATTTGATTTGATTTTTACAGTTTCTCCATTTTTTCCGTACTTTCCTTTTGAGCATTTTTTGTCAAAATTAATTTGAAAATTGAAAGATTTTCTACCGTCAATGTTATTCAAAGCCTAGACTATTAAAAGAAAAAATATTCATGAAGTTATTCTCATCCAAGTTTATGCCCTTCAGCTTCACCACAAGCAGGATTTTTCAAGAAGCTTTTCATTTTCTTTGTTTTTTTTTTAACATATTCCATTGAAACGCTGCTCAACACCGAGTCTCATTCTTCTTGACAGCCTTCATGGTGCATGACTCACACATTCGTTCCTCGTCTGGTTTATTTTCGTATCTCTTAAGCAGCTCGTCATTCATCACACACATTCCCAGGCAGCAACGGTGTCCCCCAGGGGTCTACTCTAGGTTCCTCGTCTTTTAAAATTCACATATCATCCTTGTTAAGATTAAACATTAACGGTACGTTTAGTTTCAAAGCAAAGCAGAAGACAACTAGCTGAACTCCTACATCCCTCCTTTGTCACCGGCCTTCTTTAAATACATGAGAAATTCACAATCATCAAGACGTTCTTAATGAACTAAAAAAAAAGTGTAACATGCCGCACAGCATCATTATTAGTAAGAGCAGAAGCATCAATCCTTTGTTATTCATCCAGACAGCAATAACCCGTTTTGGGTTTTAGTCTTCATTATTTATTTTTTTTGGTTGCAGTTTGGAATGTTTTTTTTATGGTTTTCTGTTTGCACTTTTTGTTTTTTGGTTTCATTTTTATATTTGTAATTCATTTATTATTTTGTAATTGTGAGTTTGATTCTTTTGTACAATTTGTGCTTTTATTTTTGTGGTTGTTTTTTTTTTTTCGCTTTGTAGTTGGGTTCTTGTTTTTGTTGCTGGATTTTTCTTTTTGTTGCTGTGTTCTTGTTTTGGGTTCTTGTTTTTGTTGATTGGTTCTTGTTTTTGTTGTTGGGTTCTTGTTTTTGTTGCTGGATTTTTCATTTTGTTGCTGTGTTCTTGTTTTGGGTTCTTGTTTTTGTTGATTGGTTCTTGTTTTTGTTGTTGGGTTCTTGTTTTTGTTGCTGGATTTTTCTTTTTGTTGCTGTGTTCTTGTTTTGGGTTCTTGTTTTTATTGATTGGTTCTTGTTTTTGTTGTTGGGTTCTTGTATTTGTTGTTAGGATGTTGAATTTGTTAATGTGTTCTTTTTTTTGTTGATGGGTTCTTGTTTTTGTTGTTGGGTTCTTGTATTTGTTCTTAGGATGTTGAATTTGTTAATGTGTTCTTTTTTTTGTTGATGGGTTCTTGTTTTTGTTGTTGGGTTCTTGTATTTGTTGTTAGGATGTTGAATTTGTTAATGTGTTCTTTTTTTTGTTGATGGGTTCTTGTTTTTGTTGTTGGGTTCTTGTATTTGTTGTTAGGATGTTGAATTTGTTAATGTGTTCTTTTTTTTGTTGATGGGTTCTTGTTTTTGTTGTCAGGATTTTCTTTTTGTTGATGGGTCCTTGGTTTTGTTGTTGGGTTCTTGTATTTGTTGTTAGGATGTTGGATTTGTTGATGTGTTCTATTTTTGTTGTTGGGTTCTTGTTGTTGGGTTCTTGTTTTTGTTGATGGGTCCTTAGTTTTGTTGTTGGGTTCTTGTTTTTTGTATGATGGGTTCTTGTTTTTGTTGTTGGGTTCTTGTTTTTCTTTCTGGGTTCTTGTTTTCGTTGATGGATTCTTGTTTTGGAATTCTTGTTTTCGTTGATGGATTCTTGTTTTGGAATTCTTGCTTTTGTTGATGGGTTCTTGTTTTTGTTATCTTGTTTTTTTTCCTGGATCTTTTTGTTTTTGGGTTCTTTATGTTGCTGGGTTCTTGTTTACGTGTTTGCTTGCCGTGTTAAAGACATAATTCATCTACGTTGAGTCTTATCCGCATCAATGTCTGTGACCGTAGACGTAAAACTAAAGCTAAAACTTTATTCTGAACTCTCTCTATTCGCATTCATTCCAACCACCCTCAGTCCTCGGGCAAACAAACTCTATGCTCCCCCTCCATGTTTCACACATTCAAAGCAACGCTCCACATCATCTCCATCCTTCATCGTCATGACGAGCATCATTTGATGTGGAGCATAGGACTCACGTCAGTATGCAACACGGCACAGTTCTGTTCAAACAGTTTTGGCAAATGTCAATCTTCGGGACGTCGGGAATATGGCCGGGGGGCGGGGGGGTGTCCGTGGACGTGTCGGGGAGCGGGAGCGCAGTCGGGCCGGGGTTATCTCGGTGCTTCATCCGACTCATGCTCCGTCGCTCATCAAGATTGGCGACAGCAGGCGCCGACAGACCATCGGGGCCGACGTGAGACGAACACGAGTGAAGGTCAACCTGACCAACGGGAACCGACACTACGCACCGTGTCATCCACTTTACACGCCAGCAATTAGGTGGTGAGAAGGATTAATCTGGAGGGACAGGAAGATGAAGGGGCACAGGGATGATGGAGGCGACGGAGCGAGAAAATAAATCTCAAGCAAGCAGGTATTTAAGGGGAATGTTTGCGACACTTGATTGGCAGGAGGGGAAGTTCAAAGAGGTGCAAAACTTCCTTGTGTGAAAAACGGCTCGGTGGAGGTAAAACCTGGGAGTCAAGAAAGAAAAAAAATACCTTTAAAAGAATAATATCATAAGTATTAAATCTGTAGCCAAAGGAAGTTGTTGCCGATTGATAAATAAATTAAGATCTCTTGGTATAGAACAAAAGAACAAAGTAGCCCAGATGTATTTTTCTCCCTCTCTGTGGTGTCCTGTCCCGTAGAGATAGTGTGAATTGCCTCCTGGCTCGCCTCCCTGTTGAATTCTTATGGGCAATTCCTTCCTTCAGATCCTTCGCCTCCATCCATCTTTGGGTTCCTCCTCCTGCCTCGATACCACAGGGAGCATTAGCCGCTCTGCTCGCAGACTACGGGAGTGTCTCCCAAAACGTGTTTGAAATCTCCGTCCAGGGAGCTCCAGCCTTTTTTTTTTATTTACATTTAACTGGATATCAATCTATTCATTAATTTTTTAACTACTATACATTTTTACATCATTTAAGATATTGTCTACTTGATTAGAAGAAATTATACTAAATATTATTTATTAATTTAAAAATATATTTTTATTAATATATTTATTGTAACAATTATATTTCCAAAAGTGTTTTTTTTTCTTTCATGCACATATACTGTTCGCTTCCACAAGAAAATCAATGAAACTTTTATGATTTATCTAGAAACTGTAGTTTTTTTTTATATTTAACTCTAGAAACTTCTGTGTTTTTTATGAGTGTTATTATTTAGTTTTAGACTTATTTAGAAACTGTAGTACTTTAATATAGGTTTTTCGATATTTTTTCCAGAAACTATATATTTTTTCTTCTAGAAACTAGTTTTTTTTAAACATAGGTTTTTCTATATTATCCTCTAGAAACTGTAGTTGTTTTTTATGTAGATTTTTCTAAATTTCTTTATAGAAACTGTCTTGTTTTTTTTACGTAGGTTTGTCTCTATTTTTCTCTAGAAACTGTAGTGTTTTTTATCAATGTTCTTCTTAATTTTTATCTAGAAATGGTAGTGTTTTTATGTAGGTTTTAAAAATATATATTTTTCTCTAAAAACCTCAGTTTTAATGTAGGATTTCTGTATTATTTTCTAGAAACTGTAGTGTTTTAATTTAGGTTTTGTTTTAAATATTTTTCTTTATAAACGTTAGTGTTTTTATGTGGTATTCTTTAAATTTTCTTCTCTAAAAACTGTGTTTTTATGCATGTTTTTCTACATTTTACTCTAGAAATCGTTGTGTTTTGTGTTTTTATACACCTATATAGTAGTTGTATTTGCATTGTTCTTCTATTAGTATTTCTTATTCTAATAGCTACTATTTATTGCATCTCTGGATTACTAATCATAATCCTATTTAATAAGAGAAAAACAGAAAGAAATGAGTTAAAGAATAGTTCATCCAAGTTAGATACATTTTAAAGCTTTAATGTGATCAAATACAGACACAATTAGATTTACAGTAATTATTTGAGCTCATTTAGAACTAAAAGTGTAAAACTAAGCTAGGATGAAAACATAATCAATAATCAGAAGGACAGACAGTATCTAAAGAGCAGTCAAATGCTTAGCTAACCATTGTAGGATTTATTAAAAATGAAAAACGGCTATGTTACATAAAACGAAGTATAGAAACTACAGATGGTCCGAACTGGCTCAACAAATACACCAAGAAGCTTAAAAAAAGTGTTAACACACCTTGAGGTGTTAAGTTGTCTTTGAGTCCAAGTGTTTGCACTATTTTCTACCACCAACTGGTAAATATGGAGGTGCGAAATCTAGCGTGAACGGTAAGTACGTTCAGTCTACGACATAGACGCTCGCTGTCTGGTCCACAAATACATCAATGTGTTAAGAGGTATTTGGAACGATCCAAAATGAATGTCAACGGAAGGATACGACTCATTTTCCAAAGAGCAGAAGAAAAGAAAATAATACTTCCTCACTAGCATCATGGCCCTGATACTCTTTTACGTACCTTTTAAACAAAAGTATCCGAACATCATGAATTTTTATACCATCCTGTGTGTAAACAATCAATCGTCCTGCTATTACAAAGACACCGTTTCTTTTACACGATATGACATACAGAAACAATTTGAGGTGAAAATGACCACGTTTTAACACTTTGAAACCCCCGAATATCAGAATCAAAACTCTCCAATAGATGAAGCCTCGTGAACCACCTTCTATTCAAGTAGTTCATCCTCAGGCCATAGCTTCGTGAGGCTTCATTTGCTCTACTGCGCCATCAAGTGGACAATAAGTGTGAAGCTCCGACATAATTTGTGCTTTAATGATTCTGACAATTGACAAAAATGTGCTCGAATTACTTGTATTTGGGGGAACAATCGTTCATTTTTATTCAATAGCGACTTTTCTATAGTGAGTCGCTTGAGGCCGATTAATTCACCCGCTTTTAAAAATAAATCAGAAAAAGATGATACTTTATTATAGCTCAAAATGCTGCCACAAAGTAGAAAATAAGTACAAAAGGTCGGAGGTCTCGCCCAAACATCCGCCAAATTAAAAGATGCGAGGATAGATTCACTAGCTTTTGATGGCAAATGCGCAAGAGCATCCTGAACCGGTCACAACCAGCCTGACGCCAACACCGACTCGGTACACACTTCAAATCCTAGACACTTTCACTATTTATTAGTCTAAAATATGTCCAAATAAATATTATACAAAAAGTGCATCTTATTGGTGATGAAGTCATTTGCTGGAGGACATTTAAGTCCATTTAAGTAAGGGAAAATGTTCTAGCCTTTTTAGACAACGTTGGCTGCAACTTTCTTCCTATAATGTCACTTAGCTGCGTCCCATTTCCTCCTGTTCCGCTCCAAAATGATAATCATAACTTGTATCAAAGGAACACTTGGGCGGCTTTAAAGGCTGATTTGATTACAGCTTTGTGCAGAACTGTTCTACCGGAGAATAGAAACAGCCTCAGACTCATCATCGCGCAACAAATTGCACAAATTGCACAAAATTGGTCGAAGCATTAGAGAAAGTTGTGTCGTTTTTAACACCAGTTCAGTCATGAACCGGACGTCTAAACGGGAGGATTGCGTTTCACTTTCATCATTTGTTTCTATATTGTGCGAGGGTTTTATGAATGTTTTCCAATTACCAGGTGATGTAACCGGTGCGGTGAGTCATTATTATTGTTATTATTGCTGTACACACACGGATGTTTCAGACGATTATGGCGCGTTCTGCTACACGCTGCTAATTTGCTCATTTCGATTCCAACTCACATCTTTTGAAAAGTACCTTTTTTTTCTGAAAGCACGGAAGATTAATCCTGCTGCGCCAACAATTTGCCACGCTCGGGGGGCCGTCAGCGTGCAATAAACAAATTGAGTGTAATGGCTTGTCAGAGATGTGTGTTGCATTCGGCAGCAGATTAAACATGTGCAATGTAAAGAGTTGGTAAATTAAAAAATGGCTTTTCATTCTCGGCTTTTCGCTCGGCTTTTATTGAAATGACCGATTCAGCTCTTGTGACGACACAGGTTAAAATAATGATGCAAACTCGTTTGGATTGTGTTTCTCACTTGTTTATCAATATAATCAGCAAATAGGAAAATACGTGTTCACATAGAGATCATTTGAGATAAAAGTCCAATCAATAACTTAAAGAAAAGACAAATCTTGACACACTGAAATATTGATATAAACGAAAAAAAGTTTGCTTTGTAAAGTCATTTTAACATAGTGCAAGTAATTTACATTATGTGTTGCCTATATTGAATATTGCTGTTTTATATCGTCTTAATCATTAGAAAATAAAAATTAAACATCTTGGACGCATGTACTAAAAACGGTAACTCACTGAAATCCAGAAAATGGTGCACGAACAAAAATATTCAGAAGTATGAATCCGTATGTGCACACAAATACAAACTATTTTCCTTTGTACATCCCAATCAACGTGGAAATATTTGCAGACTTGTTCATCCCTTTCCACGCCCTAATTTACATATTTAAATCCGATTTAAATTAATCAGAGTCCGTGATTTTCACTCCTTGAGCAGAAAAACAAACTAAAACATGCATTTAAACTGGATTAAAAGTGTATATTTGTTCAAATAAAATTCAATTAAAATATTCAGTATAAAACGATCGATGTTGTCTTAATATTATATATATTTATATATATATAAATACAGATCATCGGGAAAGACTTCCTACTGGAATGTGAAGCTTTGAAACATTTGGTTTAAGACTTTCATATCCAAACGCGGCATCCAACGCAGACTAAGAAGCTTAATCTGTGCTCAGGATATTTTCAGGAATGACAGGCGTGACGTGAATCCCTCAAAACACTAGTGCAGGTATTAACAGATTTACCTGCAGGGGTCCAACTCACAGCTCTTTGAAAGCGTCCACTCCTTCTGACAGCCCAAATTTAATTCCACAATCCACCTGCTGTGTTTGTGTGTGTGTGTAGATAATGTTGCCAAACTCACAACCGTGTGGAGTCACTTGATTGTTTCCTTTTATTAAACGGCAGAATTAATTAACGCTGAAGTCCTGGAGTCATTATTCTGCGTTATCACGAATGACACCAATTTAAAAAATGTCATGTTTGGGCGCCGTGTTTCTTGTTAACGCCGCACTATCGTCGACTGAAGCCGACGCCCGACATTCTTGTGTCGGGCTAGTTTTCAGCGTCTGTTTATGGAGCGTGTAATGAGTTGTGCTCATGCTTGCGCTGACTTGAGAGGTTGTTTTCTGCTGACCTTTGAATCCATCGTCTCATTTAAGTTTTCTGATCACTTTAGAATTTAGATAGAAACAGGCTCCTGAGAGGAGAGTCACCCGCATCCGTGTAAACACCCCACATACACTTGTCTGGGTTCTGTTCAACCTTAAAATAACATTGAATCAACACATTATGCCTGTACTGACGGTCACAATAGTACATTTCCGTGAAATGATTTGTGCGTTTTATTACATCATGATAGAAGCCCTGCAGCTGAATGATCAATCCCTCAATACACTCCTGAATCCAGATTGAACTCACAACACTACCAAAGCTAAATCGTCAACTCATGAATCAATTGAAAATTTAAATGAAATTTGTTTAGAAGTTTCAGTCAAAGAAACGGCAAAAACTAGTGTTGTAGTTTTCGAGACTGGTTTAGAGTCTCGAGACCACCTAAAGCATTCATGGTCTCGGTCTCGTGTAGGTCTTGGTTTCAAAGGAGTATAGGCCCCGCTATAAGTTACATTTCAAATGTTGACATTTATCGTCACAGTCCATTGCTAAAAATTCAGTTGACAGTACAATGTCAAAGTACAATGTACTAAAATGTGTGTATTTTTTATATGAATTGTTTGTTTTGGGATCTCTGCCTCAGTCTAGGTTTCGATAAGAAAATAAGTCTTCCTCTTGACTCTGTCTTCTGTTGGTCTCTAAAGAACCCCGGTCTTAAAATTGTTGGACTTGACCTTATTTGTCTTGAACTTGATCTTTTTGTTTTGTAACTCACACACTCTCAGATCTGGCAAGGACCTGGGTCTGGATGTTGAAAAGTCCTTGTATTGTCTTGTTTTGGTCTTGAAACTCATTGGTCTTGGTAGTGTCTTGGTCCCCATCTGGAATAATGTTGGTTCAGAAATCGTCTGTCTTGGTCTCAACACTCTTTGGTCGTACTAGTTCCTTGTTCTGAATCTGAATAGGTCTTGGTGTTGTCTTGTATCTGGACAGCGTCCTGTATTGGTAGTGTTTTGGTATTGGTCTTAAACTCTCTTAGTATTAATCTGGAAAAGTATTGGTCTAAAATTGTCTTGGTATCAATCTGGAAAAGTATTGGCCTTAAATTGTCCTTGTATCAATCTGGAAAAGTATTCATTTCACCATAAACTGATTCAACTTTTACTTTTGATGATACATACAGTATTGCGAAAAAATACAGAGAAAAAAGGGCAAAACTTCTAAATTCATCCTGCTACTTGTTTCTATGTTTAAGTCAAAAGTATTGACTTGTTTACCTGCAGACTCTATTGTGTGTCTCATTAATGTAGCCTAGCTTGTCAGAATATATATTCAGCCGTTGATTCAGACCAGAGGTATATTTCAGCCAACACTTTCACATTATTATCAACCACTCGCTTCTCAGAGTGGACTCGGCAGCTGGAATTATTTCCAGAGAAACTCTAACAACAGCAGGTTTAGTCCTGAGAGACGCTTTAGAGGCAACTATGACAAACTTCATAGGTACCAGAACATTTGTTCGTTGTCTGGAAACAAAGTAAAAGACAGTGAAGGAGTGTGTGGGGGGGTTACCACAGGTACTTACTGCACAGACTTGGAGGACTGGGACCTGAACTTGCTGAACTCGCCCGGAGCGGTCCATTCTGTACCGAGCTGCAACACACAGAGATCATAGTGTGAGACCAAGAGGAGGCGTGGAGTTCAGGGCGACCCACTGTCAGAGGTTTCGGTCGCACAGTACTTACTTCAAAGTTTGTGAAACTAATAGAAAAATGGTGTTTTTATAATATATAACGTACGATAACATTTGTTTTTGCTCTAGGGTCAGTATTAAATTGGAAAATATATGAACGTGCCGAAAATGTTTGTTACTATTTGGATTGTATGAATTGCTAAAACTGCTGTCACAACAAGGTAAGTCGTTTTTTTTCAGGGTCTTAAAATACATTCATGCATCTCACTGCTGATTCCCTCATTAAGGTAATTAAGCTTTAACCCAGCTACTTAGGATAAGAGGCATGACCGTTGCACAGAGATAAGAAACCATTCTCATGCACACACACCGACGTACAAGTTAAAGTAATTAAATCAATACCTTTATGTTTTTGGACAGTGGGAGGAAACCAGAGAACATAGAGTATACCCAAGCCCACCTAAGCTCTAAATAAAGTTGTCGAGTGTGAGGTGGTTCTGCTAACCACTACGCCAACAAATCACACACATATGATACATTTTTTATTTTTTATTTTTTTTGCATTCTATTCAGATTGTTTCCGTTGAAGACAGTAGATAACTTTGTTTCTAATGTACGTCAATTATCATGTTTAATGTTTTCCGTCCCAAAAATATTTTTAGGAACCAGAACTTGAAAACATTTGAATCATATCATAATCATCGCAATATTAACCTTGGAAAACCAATTGGAAACTTATTCACAACACAAATACCTTCCAAAAACCCTGTTGTGTCCAACTTGTCAAACACACAAAAACATTTATAGAATGTACACAAGATTAAATGACTAAATATGAACAACATTTCCCAAAAAATGTATGACTCCTGAACCTTCTTTCTAATTTAAAAAAAAAATGTTTCAGCCAGACACAGATAGGCTTCTATATATATTATTATATATTTATTATTATGATCTCTTAGAAGCCAAAAGAGGTTGATACACTTTTAAAAGTTAATATGAACAAAATAGACTCTGCATCACATTTTTAATAAGAGTTTTTGCTTTTCAAGGTTTTATTATAAAACTGCTCCTCGTAACTAAAACCAACAAAGAAAAACTACCTTGTCTCTGAATGTCACTGATTAAGCACCAACAATTTTTTCAATTAATTTTTTTATCATGGTTTATTTAATGGTTCTGTAAACCACTATGAAATGTAATGTTTAAACCCAGATGTCTAAAGTATTACATTATATTTTTCATAGCAATAGCATTTGATCTAAACCCTATTAAATCATTTATTATATATATTTTTAAATTCAAAGCCAACCTTTTATCGAGCTCTATACATGGCATTGGACACTTTATCGATCCTGTCATTACATTTGGATCAAAAAGAAAGAATTCAAAACAAAAAAAAAAAGGCGACTTAGCCAAGTTGTCGCGCTCACTGAAGTGTTTTGTATCAGATCAATTCTCGTGATCCTTATGTCTTTGATTAAACTTCATTGAGAGATATCTTCATGTCAGAACTGTTTGAAAGCCATGTATGTGAGCGAAGCCACCAGACAGATGAGTGATGGAGACGAATGGCTAGTTAAACCACTGGGACTGTAGTTTCGCCGCCAAGCTAAACTCACTAATTGAAGGTCCCAGCTGGTGATCCAGAATAAATTCATCTTGACCTGGACTTTAAAGGTTTGAGTGCCGTCAAAAGATTGTGACCAATTATTTTTTACAGACGGGACCAATCGTTTCATCTCTGGGTTTGGGCAGCAACCGGAGCAAAGAGACCCAGACTTTCCACTGTTTCCAACTCTTGAAACTACAGCTCTTTTGGGAAAACAAAAGTCCTCCCAGACTCTGAGACGTTTCTCCAACATATCCTGCCCACTGTGACGTCTCTTGCTCTAAGGAGGGATCCGAGAAAGATATGAAGGAGCACTTTTTTGCTGCTTCTCTCCCGGATGACCTACTTCTAATTCATCAACTCCTTTCACCTCATTCAACTACTAAAAACATTACACACTTGTCTACTTACTACTACTACTACTAATAATTATACATCTACTATTACTACTACAAATAATACTACATCTAATACTTCTACAACTTCTATGTCCACTACTTTTACTACTTCCACTAATAATTCTATGTCTACTACTTTTAATACTACTACTAATTCTATGTCTAATACTTTTACTACTTATACTACTACTTCTGCGTCTACTAATTTACCTACTACAACTACTTCTACGTCTACTTCTTATACTACTACTACTACTAATTCTATGTCTACTACTTTTAGTACTTTTTCTACTTCTATGTCTACTACTCTTACTTCTACTACTAGTACTTCTGCGTCTACCAATTTAACTTATACAACTACGTCTACTACATCTACTACTTCTACCTCTACGTCTATCTATACTACAACTAAGTAGTATATGTAGATACTACTACTACTACTACTAATATGAGTACAACTACTACTACTTCTACCTATACTACAACTACTACTAGTACTCTTTTACTTCTATAACTACAAATTCTTTAACTACTGCTACTAAAATTGCTATTACTACTACTTCTTCTACTACTTCTACCTATACTACAACTACTTCTAATACTCTACTTTTACTTCTATAAATACAAATTTAACTACCGCTACTAAAATTTCTATTACAACTACTACTTCTACTACTCTCCTCTCTCCTATCTTTCTGTCTTACATCTTCTTTGTTTTTCTTCTCAATCTCCTCAACTTTTTTCAGTTTATTTCAGCTTTTTCATATCTGTCTTTTTCCTTAATGCCATCATATCAACTTTTTGATATCTTAAAAAAAAGATACTTCATTTCAGTTTACAGGCTCAGTGTCACACTGCATTTTCTTCTGGAAATGTTTCCAGTTAAAGTTTGTTTCTTTATGCGACGATATTGATAAAAGCCTCTCCACTTGACATGTTATGACTGAAACATCTGAGTTACTGCACTTTTTGTCCTGTGTATGACCTTATAAAACACGACACGGCTGCTACACGTCCACACGTCATACTTCCAACTTCCCAAACTGGCATGGATCCGGTCACGGTCTGGTCCTAGCTGGTGGCAGCTGGCGATTAAGTTCCTCGACTTAAAGTCTGACAAGCCGAACTCTCCGTCAGGGGATGAGGTACAAGGTCAGAAACGACAAATGACAGGTCATAAACTATGTCACATTTTTGGCTGTCTTCCCACTAATGTTGTGCCTGGCTGTTCAGATTAGCATAAAATGGTTTAAATTAGTCATTTAAAACCATTTTTAAAATTGACCGATAGATGTTAATTGCCATCCTCTGGAAGAAGTTTAGATCCTTTTACACTGAAGGAAAACACCACTGATGTGGTCATTACAGCTTTTTTTTTACTCGTGAACCTCATGATAATGGAGAAACGCGGCAAAGATCTCTTTTATCATCTCTGGATTACTTTTGTAATCAAGAGGTATTTCAATACCATTAGAATATTGAATGGTTGAATTTTAAATTTTAAATGTTGAAACTTCTTTATTCAAAAAAGGTGTTTTTTTCTTTTTGTTTAATAATGTTTTTGAAATATTTTTTATATTGAAAGGAAACTTAAATAATCGAAATTGAAAATAAATACACGTAGAATTTCCTATTCTAATTACAATAATAGCGAATAAATGTCCCAATTTCAATATTATTTAATCCATACTCAGAATGCTGGTATAATAGTGCCGCCAGACAATACCAATTGAGTACCGAGCTCTTTGAGGAAATTTAGATTAGATTAGATAGACTTTATTTATCCCTCCGGAGATATCATCAGGAAATTAGGTTTCCAGCTCACAGCAGACGATAAAGGGAAGATACAGAAGTATCATAAAAGCAAGAACAAAGCGCAAATAAAAAGAGTAAGGATCAAAGGAGAAAAACTTAAAATATAAAATCTTAAAAGGATACAAAGATTACCATAAAACAATCATCCCTTCTCTCTGTTCCTGCCCCCAAAACTCAAGAGTTATAAAGTCTAATATCACGAGGAATGAATGAGTCCCTGAGTCTATTAGTGTTGCGACTCGCAGTCGATCACATAACAACGTACTATTGCACTTTTGTTGGTATTGTGTGGTATTATTATTACTCCAACATTTTGAAATTGTATTTCAAAGGCTAGAACTAAGAAAAATATTCAATTCAGAATATTTTTTTTCTTTCAACTTTTGGAAAAAGTACATCAAAATGATGATGATTTGATTATATTATTTAAAAATAATAATTTATTGATTTAAAAAACAACCTTTAAATTTAGAAATTCAAAGTTTTTGATGACCAATATACTTCCATAAGCCTCTAAGATAAACTTTGCTTTTAATAATTATATCACGAAAACAGAGCTGACGTTAAAAAGTGTCGTACTGTGTAAAGCAAGAGGGAGACTTTTAAAGAAGCAAAGTGCTGCAACATTACAATTGAGCGAGGCTGTATTGTTTACTCCTTTTATCCAGAACACCTCATTGATGAGACACTTTCATTCCAACTCAAGGTTAAATCTTAACATCTAAAACCAAATTGTTCAAATTAAAAGAGTAAACAACAATATTCCGTCACCTCACCTTTAAAACCGTTTCACGTCTTTCAGGTTCAGAGTCTTGTTAACTGAAGGCTGCAAACAATCTACAAACAAGAGGATGAGACTGAAACAAGTCAAAGAGCGTGTTTGTCTTACTTCCTGCCTAATGATTAATGCAGCAGCCGTCAGTTCTTATTTTAATTGGTTCTGTGTCAATGAACTTGAATAAATAATACATTCAAATGATCCTGAACAAGTTCTACCTTGACTGCGTCTCAAAGAGTTCACCAATGTGACATGAATTAAGTATTTTCAATAATACGCTCCAGAAAATGGATGAAATTTTCGTTGGCAGGTCCGTGTGCGAGGTTGCGGACGATATGTCAGAGAAAAACGTTTGAACAAATGTGTTGTTGGAGACAATAAATACTGTTACGACTGAGATGTTAGTACCTACACATTTATAAAGTCCTTATTTCTTATTGTAAGCATTCATTTGTTAAATCATGTTATTAAAATATTAATTTCCTCTAAAACCAAATTTAATTAATACTTAAATTATATTTATTAAAGCCAAGATTGTTAACATTTTATGTTATTACATATTTTTCGTTTTAAAATAATAATAAAATGAATAATCTTTTGTTCATTTTTCTTCAGTGCAATCATGGTTTTGATTATCTACTCTTATTTTTAAACAGTTTATTCCCAACTCTTCCCAACTTTTTCTATCAAAAATATAATCTAATACTTTTGGGTTTAAAAATTACATTTCCTAGTCGTTTACAGAAATATTACATAAACCATGATTTAAAAAAAAAAAAATTGTTAGTGCTTAATCAGTGACATTCAGAGACGAGGTAGATGTTTTTCTTTGTTGGTTTTTGTAACGAGGAGCAGTTTTATAATAAAACCTTGAAAAGCAAAAACAAAGTAATTAAAAATGTGAGTCTTTCAGTTTTAATTTAAAATATAGTCAAATTAGTTTCTGTCTTATTGAATAAAATAACCACATTTTCCTCCCACAGCTTGCTCAGCCTGAAATAAATGTTATTAAATGTTATTTATAATCACATTTGAAAAACCTCAGTGACCCCAAAAAGTTGAATTGGTTTATAAAAAGTGTGTTTTTTGACCGAGTGAACTTCTTCTAACTTATCCTCTTCCTCTTCTTTTTGTTCCACCTCCAGCCATATTTGTTCATCTCCCTTCTCTCACCGAGTGTCCACATGAGGTTCGAATCTCTAAACTTCTCCTCTTACGCCACCTTCGACCCGTTAATGGATTCCCGAGATGAGATGCAAAGTGCTCGGCGGTGTGACCACAACCTCTTCGCTGACCTTTAGCTCGAGATGCTACATGGAGTAAAAAGCTCCGATCCACATTCTCTTCCTGAACACCGAACAGATAAGATCCTGCTCAATGTTTTACGTCTCGTCCCGTGAAGACGGTTCAACAGTTCGCGCGAGCATCCGAGTCTGATGTACGACCGTGGTCGTGAAGGTCATCCGTAGGGCGAACCAAACGCCGGGCCAGATATGCGGTTTATCGTTTCATCGGTCGCTTGGACACCGAGAGGGCAGAGAAAGTCCTGTATTTCTCTTCTGCTCGTCTCCCGGCTTTAAACCGTGTAGCTTCGTGGGAAATCTTGCAGGTTATGAGGCTCATCTGCATGTCTCCGCCAGAGAGAAAACAAAAGGTGACTCGCACAGTTCAACACGCACTCAGATGTAGTCCAAAGAAAACAGCAGACTCTCTGATTTAATGAGAAACTTGGACTCGGAAAACAAGCTGACCCGAGCGGTAACCCTGACCAACACGACCTGCGGAGAAAACTAGAAAGAGAAAACGCTCCTCCGGGAGAGAGAAGGTACGAGTATAATCAGACGTCTCACTTTCACTATAGATGTTCACTCTGGCGCATCTTAAAGGAAACAGACTTACACACAACTTTTTAAAAATCAATCAAGATTGCTTAAAGCGCAATGTTTTGAAGAACGTCTACCCAAGCTTTAAGCTTTTCTGTGGTGCGTTCCATTTCTACACATCACTAGGATGAATAATACAGGTTTTATTCAGTAACTGGTTCTTTTAAAACCCTAACTTTAACCGTGACTAAAGAATAAACACAAATCGTGTTCAAAAATGTAGCAAATGCTTCTTTTTTTTCCCTTCAAGTTGACCCGAAGGCCCGAAAACAAAGGTGTGTGTGGTACCCCTTGTGTTGCCTCTGGGTCAAGGTGACTACTAATATTTGTTTTTGGGGCCTCTGGGTCACCTTGACCCTATGATAACACAAGGTTTAAAATGTAATAAGCTGCTATTCTGTCTATATTCTTTTGGAGTGAGAGTCCTTGTTGTTTTAAAACATTTTGCAGGTCATCAAATATGAAATAACTTGCCAAAATCGGTGTTGATCTACGGTTTTGTTACTACCATTAATCTCAGAACCCAGAACTTGTGGAAAGAGGTGGAAGTGTGTGTATTTGTGTGTACCTTTTTATGAAGATAAACACAAATTAACATGCAAAACGTTATTAGATCATTTGGTTGCAGACACTAATGAGTGAAAAAGTTCCACTTGAGTAATACTCAATTTACTAAAAAAAAAAGATAAAACATAATTGAACAAATCATTTGAACCCAAAAGTGTTTAGTGTACTGTTAAATTGTGGTGAATAACAGAACTTTAACTCTTTATTTTACAGATAGTTTTGTAAGATAAACAGGGGTAATGTTTCATCGTTGTGAGAGCAGGAATAAATAACTGAAAAAAAAAATAATCGGAAAGTTTCATCAGCTTCCTTTATTTACGATCCACAGCCATAACAACGCACGCACGACTACATCACCCTTCCTACAATGTCACCTTCATAAGGGGAAACGATCTGGCAGACAGCGCCACACTTTCCCATGTCATACAAATCCTGTACTTCTAGGTTTATCCAAAGTAAGGTATGATGCCGGTCAAGCTAGTAGTAGTTGATCCGATTACATCGTTGTAACCAATCACTGCTTTAGGCGAAATAAGTTCAACAAAATTTAAGAAGAAAGGAAAATGTATAAATACACAAATAAATAAATGTTGGAAGAACAAAATAATGAAATGTAGAATAAAAAATATGTCAAAATGTACAAGTTAACGTGTACATATATATATATATATATACAGTATATATACACACCTGTATATATATGAAAACAGCACCGTTCAACTAAAATAAAACCATATTGTTTTTATTCGTTTTCGATTAGTTCACATTTATTTTTACATTTGTACTTTTATTTATGTATTTATACACTTATTTATTCATTTATAATTATGTTTGTAAGCATCCTTTATAGTTTGGAACTTGTGTACTTCAGAATAAAATCAAAAACTGTTATGTGGCAATGTTTAAAACTTCGAAGGCACTTAATAATTTAATATAATATAAATTAATATTGAATATTTGACATCTCCTTTCTCCTAAAAAAAATGAATCAACAAGAAACAATTAGTTTAAAAAGTATTATATTCATAATATTAATTAATTTAGAACAGTACAAACAGTAAATACTATTATCTACTCTCAAGCCTCCACGTATAAACAGTTTAAAATGAATTCAGATTTGGATTAGAGTCATTCACAAGTTAACTGGTGTTACATGAACATACCGGTCAACAGACAACGACAGCTGGAGAGTCAAATCTTCTTCAATTTGTTTCTCACTCATCCAATGAAAATTGGTTACAAAACAAATATGCTGTAACAAAACAACACGATCATTATCCATCTGTGGATGTAAAGTGTTTTAGTGCAGAGTGGGACACACACACACACACACACACACACACACACACACACACACACACACACACACACACACACACACACACACACACACACACACACACACACACACACACACATACAGACACACACACACACATGCGCGCACAAGCACAGCAGAAAAAAAAAGAAGAATTTCCATCAGCAGTCATGTGCATCCAGGGGTGGAAAGACTTTCTGCCTATTGGGACGTAAAGTTGCAGCTGCTGGAGTTTAGAGTTCGACTCATTCTCCATCTAATGCATTTAATTTCATCCAGACACCAAAAATCTGACCGTAATAAATCTATGACCAACTGCATTAGCTTCAAAATCCAATTTGGGCAGAGGCGGAGATTAGTTTACGGGCTTAGCGGTCGCTTCTTGACGCTGACATACATCCAGAGAAATCTTAGATCAATATCTAAGTAGAGAAGTGGACGCAGAGAAAGAAAGACAAAAAAAAAAAACTAATTTATTATGTAGTGTGAAAGGTGTTTGTGTTGTAAAAAGGACCAGGTTATCTGAGATAGAACACTTGCTTTAGTCATCATTACCTCCAAAATAAGTCTATAAACTAGCAGAAATGAGTAAAACAAAATGTGGTAAAATTGTATTTCCTGAATCTGCTGATTCAGCTTTATGTGAGATGTATTTTTTCATGAAACATTGTTTTGTTTGTCTGTAAGGTGTTTAAATGTTTATTTATTTTTGTCTTTGTTTGTTTTTAGACATTTATTTGCTGTAATTTCTTTAAATTCAATAGATTAAATTAATTTACTGGCCAGATATTTATAAGTTAGAAAATGTAATTGTTCCAATGATTCTGGAATAAATACAAATGCATTTCTAACATTTAAAAATAAATGATACAAAATAAATATTATTTGTGTCTTTGTCTACACATTCTTTGTCTGTATTGTTTTCTTATTTTAAATGTATAACTGACCTTTCTTTATTATTATTTTTACTCGCTGTGTTCCAGCCTGCATGTGGCCCTTGCCTCTCTCCCCTCTCAGTGCTGACATTAGATTCCTTGGAAGGATGGCAGGATTTCTCTCTTTGGATTAGTCCAGCATCTAGTCCAGAATTAACCTAAAAGAGTCCTTGGTGCAGGTCCCATAAGAAGAGGGTCCAAGATAACTGCAGGAGACACTTGACCACTCCATGCGTTTGTGTCTTTTCGTTTGGACAATTGTTACAAAACTCTGCAGCGAGAATTCTGACCCGCTCTAGTAGAAGAACTCACATTTCCCCAATCTTTAAAAGTCTTCACTGGCTTCTAGTTTCTTTCAGGATCAACTTTAAAATTCTGGTTCTTACTTTCAGATCTATTCATGGTCAGACTCCTCCTTACATCAGTGATCTGATCCAGCCTTACACCCCAGCTCGGGCTCTTAGGTTTGTGGATCAGAATCTACTGATGGTTCCTGAACACGCTTCTGGACCAGAGGAGAGAAATCCTTCCAGACTGTTGCTCCTAAGCTTTGGAACGATCTTCCTCTCTCTCTGTGTTTGATGGATCTACTGACTCCTTCAAGAAACATCTTAAGACATATTTTTATTTGTTCAGGCTTTTCCCTGATTTTCTGAGACTCCTGTCTTTGTCTTATGTCTCGGCCTTTCAGAGCTTTTGAATTTGTAGGTATTTGTACTGGTCTAAACGTTGGTAGGACTCCCGTCCTTATACCTTGACCTTATCTCCGGGAAAGACAATCAGTAAAAGCCAAACATTATTGGATTCCCTGCATGTACATCGTAAAAGTTCTTCTTGCAAACAGCCTCAGATATTGGACTCCTCCGGACGTATAAGTCGCACTACGAATGGAACGTTAAGATTTTTCTAACCGTCAACCACCTGAGGCAGTGAAACTGTCAGCGCTCGTGGCAGCGAGCCGTTCCCCCCCCCCTCAACGTTAAAACCGCTCCCCTGGCGTGGACGCCGACGCCGACGACGCAGCTCGGTGATATTTTCTCCGCCTCTAAATGTCACATCAATATTCACAGCCGATTAATTAATCTCAGAGCTCGTCGAGTCATCGCGCGTCATGCTCCAACACCGATGCTCCCGAAGCGAAAACCTTTGCGACAAACTCATATTTGCCCCGGGCCTCATATTGGTGGGACTCTGCGCCGCCTCATGCAGCGTCACGCTCCTCAATTTTTCACAAGGTCTCGGCCCAGAAAACTTCATTAGAGACGGTCGCCGCGGCACAGCTTGACTTTTATTCGATCAGGGCAGACCGTGCTCGGAGAAGAGAAGTGAGACGGGGGGAATTTTTCACGGGACTTTTGGTATGCAGGGGTGTGTGTCCAGGGGTGAGTGATGGTGACACGGGGGTGTGCAGGTGAATGGATGCAAGAATTACGTTGTTGACAGGGCGCGGACCCTTGTAGCCAACGAGATAGTCGGGCCCATCAGGACGGAGCAATATTAATTTAGCCACTTGACCCCTTGAATCTATCACCGCGGCCGACCTGTCGGCATCAGCTGTGAGGAGAATCAGAACGAGTCAGACCGACCCTGATGTGGACGCTGAAGAGAAAATGTTGACAATTTGTCTGGATTTATTTCGGTTTGATTGCTGTCGAAATGTACAAAAAAAATGGCTTTTTCTCAAACTTATTTTGTCAACTTTTCCAAGATACAATGAGTAAATGGAAAAAAATCCATTTTTTCCTTTGTTTTTTTCTCTGTTTTTAGAAGATATTTCAAACAGAACTTATAAGCAAACTGAAATGAAAGACACACATTTTACATTTGTACAGTACTAAACTGGAAAAGGCCACTACAAAAATGAGTTTAAAGGTCAACTAATGTGTTGATTTAAGTGTCTCTTGAATAGATGTTGGACTCTATTGTATCATCAGTATGTTTCCGTTTGTAAAAAACTCTTTTTTCATTAAAATATTTACATTAGAAAATGTGCTTAAGCCCCGCCCACTGAAAACACTTGCTTCTCTGTAGCCGAAATCTTGTTTACTATAACCACACCCACTCTGCTGTGATTGGTCAAACAGGTTTGTCACTGTGTGTAATCAATCCCGGAAGTCCCCACCTCCAAGGGACTCATTGTATAAACAAAGCAAGCGGGACTACAACTGGCTGGAGGTGAGTGAAGCCATTATTACATCATAGTGAACTCTGCTCTTGTAACCTCTCTTTCGCCCGGGGGAGAATTTTAAAAAGTAGTAACTTAAAAACATGGTCGTGATGAGAGACTTACTGCATCTTGGAGAAGAAAACTTCAACATTTGAAACATGTGAGTCATAAAAGTTGGGTTTTTATATTAATTGCCCTTAATTAGCCTAAAAATAATGAAAACAAGTACATGTCACTGAAATGAAGTGTGAGATGAGATATTTGAAAAGATTTTGAATGTTTTGCAGTGTTGACTTCAATACTTTAATTAACCATTCTGATAAATGCAATGTTGAGGTTATTTTTAAAGCTGACCTGGTAGGATTAGGAGGCAACTCGGTCTAAAATGAAACACCTTTGTGACTCACTTTCCAACTCAACATGCATCATTGTAGCCGTACTCAACGTATCCCAATGTCATTATAAAGGTGTCGTTTTCTGGTTACTGCGCCGGAAATGTCCGCATAGGTGTCGACGTATGTGCAGAAGTGCATTAAGACCAGGAATCTTTTAATCTTCTAGACACTAGTTAATACTACGACGAATTCCGAGAACGACCAATTATTCATGTGGAATCCTGACAGTGTGTATTCCTGCTTTAAATAAGAGGTGAACATCACAAAGGCTTAAGAAAAAGACATCTTCTAAAGAGATTAAGTGCAGAGTGGTGCAGCCAAGGAGCACTTCTAGCTAGGATATCGCTAGGTTCAGGTGGACATACAAGTAGAGAACCAGATTTAAAATAATTCATGTCTAGAGGAGATATGAGGAGGAGCACTCGTCCATGTTGAACACACCATCTAATCCCCTTGAAGTGATTCAAACTTAACTCACGATCTACTCTCCCTCATGGCTACTAACGGTCGGGATTATTACCCAGATTTGACGAAGTTAAAAAAAAAAAAATGGCAATATCTGACCAAAAGCTGTTTCATGAAGGAGACATTAGGTTGATTCTTAACACAATTGGATTAAAAAAGTGTCATTATTTCCAGTCTTGGGAAAAAGATCTGTTGTTACATTTAAACAATTGAGAAATCTTGTTCATTTGTATTGACAATTATACTTTTTCATGACCAAAAGTTTGTCAGAAAGCTATATTAATAATACATAATTAGTATTATTTAATAGACGTTTATTAACCACTTCAATATTGTTAGATGTTCAGACCTAAGACACCAATTATAATTGTGTTTATTTATCGTCTACATAAGTGACACATTTGTGTGGAGGTAGATTTTTGTGTCTTGTTAGATGAGGTGAAGATAAATATGTATATATATATTTTTTTAATTTTCTGATCCGTTTAATCTGTTTAACTCATTCGAACAGACAAAGCAAGTTTTCTGTAGGCACAACTATAATTCAAGTCTTAAATGCGTCTCCCTTCTTGCTTTACATCAGGGATGTCAAACACGATCACACAAGACGAACACCTTAAGACAGTCGAGGTTGCGGGCAAAACAAAATGCAAATTGTACCACATTCAAACAAGAATCGTGAGTCAAACCATCTTATTTATCTGTGTTTGTCCTCCTTCATTCAACACTCTCATCAAAATCCTTCAACAAATATTTTAATCTTTTCTTTTTTTTTTAAATATCGAGTTATTAACATCCATAATCTCGTTTTATGACAAGGGTGTTATCTTACCAATGTGTCACATGAGCGCACACATGAAAACATCGTTTTGGGTCACGTAAAATGACCTCGCCTTCAATTGGATATTTATTTACTCAGAAAAATCCAACTGGAATTGAGGCCAGAGTGCATGTTTTCTTATCAGTATCTACCGTTTATGATTCACAGCTAGATTAAGGAGAAGAAAATGTGTTTTTATAGAAAAAAAAAAAGTGTTTGGGATGAAGCCATAAATGTAGGTGGTCTGGACCCATTTCTTGTTTTTGGCAGAAAAGTCTATATTTCAGCCATTTACATTAAATATTACGTGGCAACGATGAAGATTAATTCTGCTGTACGGAGCCATGACATTGAAAAGTTCAGCGTGATTAAGAGCCCTTGATTCATTCTGCGTCCTCGTCGCCGTTGCTAAGCAATTTCATTTTCAAACGGGCGTGGATTCAGGCCGAGCGTGAGTTTGTGGAAAAACAGCACATAATGAACACTGGGACCGGGTTTGATTATTTGTGCGAGGACCCCTCTGTGGTTCGGATCGCACATAAGAATTCCGAGCGGCTCATTACTCACCTGTCCTACATACACCAGCAGGCGGGCGTTGAGAGGATTCTCGTCGGGGCTGAGCCAGAACTCGGAGTTATCATCCGACGATACCGAAAACTGAAAATCCCCTGAAGGAGGAAAAGCGTAAATTAATAAGAGTGATCTGAACCGAACACGACAAGAGGGAAGGAAGAATCATTGGGATGGAAACATGCAGGATTTAATCTATGTGGGGAAGATCAACACAGATCAGGCGTTTAACTCACACTCAACAAAACATTTCAACGCCTGGATTGATTTTATGTGTGTGTAGAATGTCTGGTCCAACAATTAAAACGTGGGTGTTAAGCACAACTGATCCACCCTCTAGAAACATGCCTTCGCACCAATATTTGATTATATTAGAAGTTGAATGTAAAACCACAAGGCTGTGTCACTGGCCTCTCAGTATTTGTATCTAAACATAAGGATTTTCAATGTATCGTGTATAAATTACATTTTTAAAACTGTTTTTTATTATTATTATAACAAAAAGATAGAATAAAAACTGAACAAAATAATAAACTATACAAAGTTTAGATTTATATTGCACGAAAACTGACCTGTTAAATTAAATTATTAAATGCAATTCATTTAAATTAAAAAAATATATACATATTGAAAACTTAAATTATAATATATATTAGAAATATTAAACTTAAGTGTTATATTTGTGAAAAACGATATACTCTAACTTAATTTAATTTAATAAAAATACAGAAAAAAGTTTCACCTGTTAAATTCAATAATTCTAGCTTTTTTAAATTGTTTTATTCAAAAGAAAATTTAGAAAGAAAACTTAAATGAAAAATAGATAATTAAACTTAAGTTTAATTTTGCACAAAAAACTAAACAGTTTAATTTATTAGATATTAATTAGACTTTTTTGCCACATGTCCCAGCATGCATTGCAGGACTAAAAGACTCAATTGAGCCATTGTTTTGTCTATTTTTGCCCATGTTTAACATGTTTTTTATTACATTATTTGTATTTAAATATTTGTGGATTTTACTGTGTAAAAAAATAAGTATGTTTTTTTTACTAGTACCATTTTATTTAATGAATTCAAATATATATTTTTAATACACTTTCATTTACTCAATTTTGACATTTTAAATGTTAAGTGGCATAGAAAGAATTCTTATTTGCTTTTCAACTTCTATCTAATACATTTTTTCTCTCTCACTAAACAACAGAAACATGCTTGAGAAATATCGTTGAGTTTAATAACGCAAATCCTTTCATTTCATTCAAATGTCAAGTACAAACACTACTTGTCATTGCCTGCTTAAGACTTTTTTTTTTTTCTAATTAAGACCAAAACAGTCTTGAATCAGTCGAGAGTGTGGGAGGGAACCTTCATTTCAGTTCAGGTGTGCGACAGATGAACATTAGAAGGCATTTTTATTAGAAGGAGAGCAGCCGTTGAACATACTGTAGGTTTAAACTAAAGCTTGATTTAAATGTATTGGATTCATAGTGTTCATTAAAAGCCTTAATATAAGAAGACCTAGAATTGATCCCTGAGGTACACCTACAATCACACAACAACTGAACTGAGCAAGGCTGTGAATCATCTCGGTTTAATTGGCGAGTTCTTTTATTTTAATTTTTTAATGAGCGCAAAGGATTTTTTAAGTTAATGTTAAGTATGGCATCACGGGATTTGAGTATATTGGATCTTAAAGGTCACCTGTTCCTGTGCAGGGCAGGAATCTGGAAGAATGTTTTAACCACCGGGCAATTAGTTAAAGAATATATTGGAGAAATGCCGCCTAATAGAGCAAATGAATGGTCGCTCTTATTAATGAAGTCCCATCCTGCAATTTGTCCGAGGGGAAATTGGGTATAACGACTTTTTCATCCTGTTCCCAGGCAACCGGGCGGAAGTCTGGCCGTATGAGAAAAAGTTCAATGAGATTAAACTCCGAGATCTTCGACTGAACTGAACTGAAGAAAAGGAATATCCGGTCTAACGCTCGGCATGGACTTCAAGGACTCTGAGAAATGGTCATTTCTGGGTTTTGTGTGTGATTAAATGATTACCATCTCTGTACGGGTGAAGGAAACCAAATATTCTCAGGCCGTAATTCTTCCACTTCGGAGCCACAGCCAGCTTCTTCAGCGTCGTCCTCGTCTGCAGGTGAGAAAGAGACAGTCAGGGAAAATGAACGAGGCTGGAATCTGACAAGGATTTTCAGGCGCTTGATTCTTTTCCCCATTTTGCGTTATCAGCTTCAACAACACCATTGGGAGAGTTGACACCCGTCAGACGGATGTTGCGTCTCCTTCACATTGTGCTAAAGTCAGGCGAAGGCATTTCGGAGGTTTGGTGTCGTTTACTGAAGCAGCACACCGTCAGCCTCCGGGGAACATTTAGGCGCTAAAAAAAAAGGAGGGTCAGCGGATTCTTGTAGCCTTGGCGTTGACATAGATGGAGTGCTGCAGGAAGTTTCTGGATCTATCCGAGTTGAGGAAGGAATAAGTCGGTTGTAACGTTTAGTTCACACAATAACGGGTCTTTAATTACAGACTGGTGTTGATTTTTGAAGCCAATCAAATACCCTTTATTGACTTGTTGGTCTCTTAAATTAACTAAGAGTACAAAGTGTACATGAGTATTATTTTGATTGTTTAAGCGCTTTGTAACCCTGGTCTGGAAAAGTGCTCTATAAATATAAATTACTTACTTACATTCCCCCTGTCTTATAAAAGCTAGTAGTGACAAGGCTTCATAATACAGCATTAGTTGTTTGATGCCGTATCATGATACACTGTCATCATTTTATTAGACCACCAGATGGCACTCTCTGCATTATAACACTTGGCTGTGATCTACTTACCAAATTAAACAAGTGAATATTATATATATATATTTTTTAATTATTTTTAAGTGTATCATGATACAGCATCAAACGACTGTATCACGAGGCTTCATTAACCCATCACTAATAGCCACTATTCCAAGTAGCAAATGTTGAGGAGAGACGAAGCCTTTTATTGAGCATCTTATGTAGTGATGGTCTGATGAAGATTCACGAAACAGTGTCATTATTTTCAGAGTCCACTAGATAGCGGTCCCTGCACAACATGACACTGCTTCAGTAGTGGCGATCAGTGATGGTTGAATGAAGCCTTGTCATACAGTCGTTTAGTTGATCAAAGGGTAGAGCTTGAAAAGCTGATTTTGATTCACCACCCAAACCTGAATGCCCGCAGGAAATGGACCCACACAGAGAAAAAATACGGAATAAAGTCATTTTCAGCCTGAAAAAATGTATTTAATCTTTTTAAACTCTTTTATTAAAAAAGTTTATTAATCCGGCCATTAGATGGTGTATTTTTGATGTTTTATATACAGTATATTTCACTTACGCAGTACCCATAAATTATCTTTATGATCGTTTTTTATTTAACAAAATGAAATAACTTATATTCAGGTTTGTTCTTGTGTACATATTCATTTTACACATTTTTAACAAGTACATGATCTTTTAATGCTAAATAAATGTGTTTAAATACACATTTTCAATTTATTTAGTATTTCCTTTTATTGCCTTATTATTTAATGATAATAACATATAATTGTGAAGAAAAAACATCTTCAACACTATTATTTAATTTGAAACTGTGCCACAGTACAATACGGCCCCTTAAAAATGTTAATAATTTAAAAATATTGCCAAATTAAAGTTCTCAAAAATGTTTTAATCCAAAAAAAAAAAAAGAATTCTACACAAAATGTATTTGAAAATGTAATTTGAGTTGATGAAATGTTACAAACAATAAAGTAGAATCAATTTTTATCAACATTTGCCCCCATTTTGCATGTACAAAGTTCACTGAACTGCTATTTTAAAGCAGCGTTTAATGTTGTAAAAGCATTACTACAGCTTTTTTTAGCATTTGAAAAAAAACAAACATTGACGCCACCATGATACTTACGTGAGGGTAAAGCGGGAAGTGCAGGTTCTTTCTAAGCGAGGCGAC
This sequence comes from Callionymus lyra, assembly GCF_982586985.1. Taxonomy (NCBI): domain Eukaryota; kingdom Metazoa; phylum Chordata; class Actinopteri; order Syngnathiformes; family Callionymidae; genus Callionymus; species Callionymus lyra. Next base: position 10,806,413 of record NC_141825.1, on the reverse strand, counting down.
AGAAGATCCACACCAGTCCTCGAAGACATGTAGGTTCGCCTGACCTTTGAACTGCAGACACACAAAACAAACTGCCATTAGCGTCGACATCCTCAGTCCAAGCACTTCTAGTGACTCCCGAGTTCACCGTGCAGGAAACCGACTTCCACAGTCAAATGTTCCCTAATGTCCCGAATAAGTGGAGGTAACAGAGCAGTCGTCAGAAGACTCGCGGTGGGGGGAGCCCAGAGAACGTCTGGAGCAGTTTGTCAGCACTCTTCCCGGGCCTGTTCCCTGACATTTGTCTGAATTAGACAGGGAAATCACAGGACACAGCGAGGACAGATGGTTGAACCGGTCGACCTAGAGGTGCAGATTCCTCACTCACTCACTCTCACACACACACGTTTTCATACTCTCGTTTACAAAGCATGTCGAATTTCTCCATCTGTAATGGGAGCGATCAAGAGGAGCATAGATATAGATAGATATGAATATAATTTTATTATTAATATATATCTATCTACAATGTATATAGATATTAATTAAAGAATGATGAATGTGCTCAAAGTTTCTGCCTGATTTGCTTTTGTCCTTATTGTGTTATTTTAAATTGGGAACCGGAAGTCTTTGAAAATGGGACCTTGCTGAAAAAGGTTCTGTATTAAACTCTCTTTGCAAGTAAAACTGTTGTGACTTTAAACCTTTAACTCTGATTCATAACGTGACACTTATTTTGCAAACAGACAAGAAGTACCATCTGTGATAAAATGTAAATTATTCACCATAAAAAAAATTATCGACAGAACATTTTTATGCAGTTTTTATCATTGCCGTACTGTTTACAATGTTCACCCAAAACCTAAAAGCATAACTTATTACAGCACGTAGTTCAACTCTAAACAGTGTGAAGTTTAGTTCATGGACACAGTCCCAGGAGATTAAACTATCCACAATATCCACTTCCAAAAAGAACTTCCGTCAACACTGCCAACAGGCTCACGCTGTAATTGAACCACAGATATTTACGCCACACAGACACGGAGCTGAAACTACAATCACACGTTTTTTCCTCATGAAGATCAAGACCTGGGCTGGTTTCACTCGCTCAGGTCTAATTTTAGATTATTTGTATCCATGTTTTAAAAGCCAAGTACAAGAACTAACGAATAGTTGTTGGGTTTGTTTGTGTCAAAAAAGTACCAGGCATCGACAATAAACCAGTAGATCAGACCGCAGTCAGTAAAAGTCTTTATTCCTTTTCGCTTTATTCCTGAATATAAAGTCCATCCATATATATCCGTTTTGCTTATTACGCCGGGTTACCGCAGCAGAAACGGAGAGTTCTGCAGCCGACTTTGATGTGTTATCCATTGAGTGTGTTCTGCTTCTGCCCCGGGCCCTCCTCCCAATGAGATTCGCACAGAACTCCTCAACGGGGAGGCATCAGAACAAGTCTACTGATCTAAACCGGCTACTCTCGCCGCGGCGCAGCAGCAGTTCTACCAATATCTTGTTCTTTTTGTTGCTACCAAACACCGGTGTCTGAGGTAAGACCTGTTTGTGGATTGAGCTGTAAATCAAAATACAGGATAAAGTTCTCCATGTTTTGCCCGTTTTATGAGATAAAAACGGTAAATGTATTAAAAATTAGAAATGTCATTAAAAATGTTGTGAATTTAATCAATAATTAATAATGTTTCTTTCGAGGTTAATGTGATTATAACATCTAAACCTTTTAGCTTCTTTTTTTGCCAAGAATATAGAAAAATGACCAATGTGTGGAAAGACTTCCATGATTAACACTGAATATGCTCATTATACGTCGTTGAAACACTATATTCTTGTTTATTTTTTAGTATGTGATTAGGATTTTAGTCCGACTATTACAGAGACACAGTTTAGTTCAGTGTCTGGGAAGTTCAACAAAAATGTAAAAATCTAAAAAGATCTGAAAATGTTACGAATATGAAGTAAAAAAAAAGGTTTTCAACAAATGTACACCTAAAAACGAATATACAAAACTCAAAAATAAATAAATACAAATGCAAACAAAGTCCAAATATTACAACTTATTTACTGAGTTTACCGAAAAAGACAGACACAGTCAGTTTTGATTCTGAAGTTTATGAATGTGTTTTTACATTACTTGCAAATGTGTTATACTATTAATTATATTTATTATTAATGATATTTAATTAATCATTTATATTTAATTTGTAAAAATATTACATTTTGTCTCAGTTTCTTAATCTGGTTAGTCTGTTTTCTTAATGTGTACAATTGTTTCAAAAGAATGTTCATTTGTTTGAGGATATTTGTATTTGTTTCAGATTTCCCACAAAATTAGATGTGAATTTTTAGTGAATTTTTGTTGTAGTTAGACAGGGTCAGTTAAGCTTTCCACCCAATAATGAAAGATGGGAAAACAGCTTAAAATGTTTTCATTTTACTCTTTAATTACAACAAAGACAAAAAAGGACACTATTAAGGGTTTTGGTAAAAAGGAGGTGGATGTTTCTGGTCAAATATTTCTTACATAATCTGGATATATTTTTAAACTGGAAACGGCAACGCTTTAAAGACCAACTCATTGTCCTCATGAAAGAAGACACCGAACCTACTGTTGATCTCACTCCTGATAAAAACATACGGTTCACTCCCACACTAGTGGCACGACGCCACTTCATACTGCGCAGCAAACTGTTAGGGTCACAGTTGAAGGTCTCTCCTGCTTCTGTTTTAATCCACAGCGGTTGCATTTCCATTGATTCTCCTAGGTTAAGATAACATATCTGTCTTCTACTTCTGTGTGAGCGATAAAAGGTGGCTGCCCTTGCACGCCCCGACGCAGATGGTCGGACCTCACGTGGCGCCCTCTCGTCTCTCCGGACGTCCATTTTCAACTTCCCAGCACGGTGACAGCCGTGCAGCAATTACAGCTCATGCATGAGTCATGAGGTATTTAGCTGCACAAACATGTCAGTCCAAAAGCTGTGGGATCCCTGATCTGAACTTCTATGTTTGCGTCTCGCTCCGGCGAAGGAGGAGGAGAACAGGGATCATCGGTGTTGACGGGATCAAGTGTGAGGACGCAGGAAGGCGAAGGTGTTGAAAATACGACGGCACAAAGTGAGACAATGATTAATTTGATGTGTCAACGGTTCATAGATACTTTGTGGGTTTTAATGGCAGGCGCTGGCAGCGTATGTCTTTTATCAATATTCAGTCAGTGGAGAAGAATTCGGTTTGACAGCCAAGTGATTACAAGCCCGGGGGAAGTTTTCGGTGTGTCTGGCTTTAACAAATAAATACTGTGCTCGGAGTAGGGATGCTCCGAAAGTAAAATGATCGGCCAAAAATAATGAGGTAACGAAGAAAGAAAACTGACATATTATGCGAGTTTTACTATGATGGAAAATGAGCAAGTGTGTTGAACGTTTCACCAACAAAGTATTTATATGTTAAAGCAGCTCTGGGTAGTTTGGGTACCTTAATATTTTGGTACTAAAATATTTTCATAAAACTTGTGAAGACACATCAACTTAAAATCAGTTGAATGACTCATAATTTTCACTGTAAACGTTTTTGCGGATAGTGTGAGCATGCTATATATCGCGCTGGTTGTGGTTATTTACTAAATTATATTTCATTATCCACAATCTGCTTCATTACCTCATGGGTATCCATCCTTTATTCAGTCAATTCAAAATGTGTCCATTTTGTTTTGCCCATGAGTATAAAGATGCAACTGATCTTAGTTCGGGGAATAATCTCACATTCCATGAAGAAGGTTCTGTATTAACCTCTCCTTGTACGAGTAAAATTGTTGTGACTTCAAACCCATTCTGATCGATGATATTCACAGTATTAGTATTTTCTGCTGTTTTTTCTTACAGTAGCGCGTTCCATTGAATGAATTCGTTTTTAACTCTGTTCTTATGTAAAGTAGTTTGTGATCCGTGGAGCTAATGCTATATAAATAAAGATTTAAAATAAGATTTATTTCATATATATAAACACAACTGATTGTATTCTTGCTAACTCAGTTGGTGTGGTAAGAAGAAACTTAAGAACACTACCTTATTAAACACTACCAGACTTATAATAATGTGCAGACCTGCAACTGACTTACCTTCTGAAAAATGGAAATATTTTCTTAATAATAGTTTATTCAAACAAAGAGTTTTTATGCAGTTCATGTAAATGTGTGGTGACACACAGTGGATGTGTGTTGACAGACTAAGAGTGTATTTTTTATTGTTTGTACTCCGTGGTCCATCTCCTTGCTAAAAACTCAGTATAAAGGTATAAAGTTGCATCAGGTTGTAAAAGATGCAACAGAAGTGTTGATCTCATTAGCAAGTTGGGACAAAGAGAGAGAAGTTGAAAAGTTGAGATGTAGATATGCCAATAGAAATGTTCTATTCAGACCCACTGTTCCCGACGCACTGAAGAGAATGTCGATGTAAGCAACAAACACTCACAAAGATTTTCTGTCTTTTAGCCGCACTCTCCGAGTCATATACTATTTACGTTAGTTGAATTGCATCCCCAGTGTGAAGTACATTCTCGGATCGATCGAGCCGAGGAGAAAAATCACGTTTAATGTGTCATTGTGTTGCATGAGAATAGCATCACTAAAGCCACAAACTGTTGTATTTCAAGGTGTTTTTACTCTGTTTGTGAGTGAAATGGCTAATAAACGTTGAGGAAACATCAAAGATGGGTTTAAAAAAAACATGATTTGGATATGATTCTGGAGTTCTGTCTGGATTTAGGTCAGATTCATCATTTGGCTTTTCCTTTGTTCAAAGCATAAACATAAAAAAATTAAAGTATGATAGAATCACTAAGATATATCAACTTTAATTTGACAGGGTTGAAAAAGTGTTTAACCTTTCCTATTGTTTTACTCGAGACTTAAGCGTAAATCACAGATATATATATATATATATATATATATATATATATATATTGGTGGATATATATATATTAATATTTATTCTGTAAAAGTGTTTTTTTTTTTTTTTAGATTAAAAAATAAATTGAAAAAATATATACATTTTTGTTTTTCTTTTATGTTTAAATCTTAAATGGTTATATATTCTGTCTATTATAGTCCAGAATAATGTGCTCCTTGGCAAGTGTATGCAATTTCCTAGTGCCTTTCTTGGCATTACTCTATATAAGAACCACGTACTTTGTTTGTTTCCCCAAATCTCTTGAGAAAAGACACGTTTAGAGTTTTGTTTGTTTGTTTTCACCTGCAGTCTCTCAAACAGGCAAAACTGGGGAAATATGGAGCATCAGTGATTTGTATTCTTTTGTGGAAACTCTGGGGACACTTTGTTCTTTTTCTCTTTAGCCCAGCTTGTCAACTGGCTGTCAATCTGTAATTGGCAAAAAGCAAGATGTCGTGGCTGCTCTCCCTCGTCTTTCTTCTCTCAAAATCCCTCACAGAAAACCCCGAAGTCGTCCACGCACTGCCGGTCTAATCCAACCTAGAAGAATGTGGCCGTCACATTTACCGCGCTAACTCGGAATATTAGGAACGTACCAGCAGCAAAAGGAAGAATTAAAGCATCTTAGAAGCTTCAAATCCTGCTAACGTTGTGTGCCTGTTCGGAAGGAGTTTGATTAAAGAGACTTTGTCATACTTAGCAAGGGGAGCAGAGTTTGGGGTGAGCTGAGGCAGCAAGTGGCGACATAAAGCGGCTTTACGGTTCATTTTCTGGAAGTAAAGAGTTTTGCCTATTCAACACCGTGTGGCATATTTTTCAGTGAGAAAATCCATATGCTTTTAAAAGATTGTGTAAAGTTTCTTCAAAACTTGGAGTCAAAAACGAAGATGTGAAGACTTTCTGTTAACTGGATGTCAAATGTGCTCATGTGGTTCTGTAGAATCCAGGATAGTATTTATACATTGATTTCTTGGTGGATTTTAGATAAAACGGAACCCAATAGAGCTGTGTCTTAAGTTTACCCACGGGGACAAAAGCATGAGTGGAATTTTTGCAAGTCTTGTTCAATACTGGTTATCTTGGGTACTCTTTTTTTTGGTGGCACCGACCAAAATGTTTTTTTTTATCAATAAATAATAATACATTTTTATTTGGAGGCGCCTTTCTCAGCACTCAAGGACGACGTACATGAAATTAAAACAGCCAAGCATTAAAAAAACAATTGAAACATTTAGACAAATCAGGATAATAATCAAATAAATGAATGTAGGTAGTTAGTACCGCGTTTAAAACATGATTCATCTTTCGGTTTCGAGACTTGGTGATTAAATCTTGTAGATATGTGGATTTTCCAGAAGAAAAATTGATAAATGACAAAGGCAGTAAACATCAGATTAATTAGGCACTTGTTAGCGAGTCTTCCAATTTTGCGTTGGTCTAATCTAGTTTAACAAATCATTAAGATGTCACATGGCCGAATTCTTACTCTGCATCAGAACTCGCCCGGCAAAGACCCTTATATATCTGTCTCACACATCACAACTATTACGATTTTAACGAAAATCACTTTTATTAACATTTCTGATCACATTGTGTGTCCATTATTTGAGCACCGTTATTTCAGGATATCCATCCCTCATGAAGACTAGGCTATATAAATATATATATATATATATATATATATATATATCTATATCAATGTGATGTATTTATGGTCTATGTATGTACACAAAACTTGGCCAGTTTCTATTTGACATCGAAGGAGTAATAATACAAATTAAAATAGATAAATTAATAAACAATGACTGCATCAAGGGTTAGCAACGTTTTTGTTTAAAGACATATTTTAGACAGTTTTGCATTAACAAGACACAGAATCTGTTCGACTGACAAACTAAAGTTAACACAATAAATAGAGCAATACAATCTCAGACACAAAAACAAGAACAAAAATAAAACATCACAAAGAATATAGGATATTTAACATTTTTATAAAGCTTCAATATAGTAAAGGGTTTTTTTTTAATATATAAAATGTTGCTTTTTAGGGAAAGTTTTACCCTTTAATCTCCAGGAACAAAATAAATCTAAAATAATGTCAGCAGAGGAACTAACTATATAACCGAGTTAAAAAATAAAATCAACGTACTGTAAATCAAAGTATTATTTGTTCACATTTGTTTTTTTCCAAATTCGTTTACTCTCAACTGCAGGAGCCGCATCATGGGTTTGACTGGACTGATGAGACTTCATGTTACATTTATAACTTTTTCTTTCCTGAACTATGTCATTATAAGGCTTAATAACAACAAGATGGTCCTGGTTGTTCGGCTGAAAGTCTTGGAAGTGATGTGAGCATCTATAAGAGAGTTGGTGTGTGGGAGGGTCAACATAACAATATTAGCATAATGGCCGAGGAAGTGGATAAAAGCAAATATATTAGGACGTAATCGTCTTTTTAATAGGTTGTGAGTTTTGTCTGAGAATTAGCCGCTTTGTTAAGTAAGTGTATGTTTTAGTGCTTCCCAGGCCAAAAACCCATGTATTGGACAAACTCATTATAATTTCTTGGACCATTTAATGGATGACATTGAATGAAAAATTAATTATTTATACATTGTGGTATGAATAAAATGGAGAAAAGGATTGCGATCCATCGTTGCATGCCGGCTCAGCTTATTTCAGGCTGCCAGCCCTAAATCCTATTGTCCTCGCCTGTCTTATTTATCACCATCAACCTTCCCTGTCTTATCTGGGTATACCTGGCCGTTGTCCCAGCAACAGTCATATATAAATATATATTTATATATAGACCCAACAGCTTCAGAGCAGCCATGGCTCAGACTGGCTTTCAATGGAGGCGAGATAACTGTCACATTCTTTACGAGGAAGAGGGAAATGTGAGCAGTGATGACAGGTGGATGCAAAATAAACTGAATTCACTCTGATGCTGAGAATAACAAACTGTGAAGCCGCACTAAAGACGCTGCCTGGTTTCTCTTTATAGGACCACATGCTCCCATTCCAGACGACTTTCTGAGTGGCTTGTCTTTGCGGATATCCATCACTTTGGATATTCAATATCTACTCTTTCACCCATCTTGGTTTTACTAGCAAGGGAAGCACAAATCTTTCTACCCTCCTCTGGGAGACGAGGCTCTTTTGTGCAAAAAATCTGGTGCAGCCTTTATGCACTCCTGCCATCAGCCCTGGCACTTACAAATGGATTCTCAGAGCGAACTCGCACTGAATAACACTACAGGGATAGGAGGAGAAAAGGTGGGTTGGGGAATAGTTAATAGTAACTGTAGGTGGGCGTGCGGTACGTTCCACTTTATCAAAGGTCTGGATCGTTCACCCAGAAACATGGAATCATGTGTTGAACATAACATGAAAATGTTCATCGTCGAAAATCAAATTTAACAAACAAAAAATAAGTTCTAAAGTGTTAGATTCTATTCTATTCTATCTTCTTCAATTTGGGTTTGCCCGATTGTCTCTCTCTAAGCCTCAACCATTGCGATGTTTTTCTCTGTGACAGATATCGTTTTGAAATTAATTTTTTCATTCAAGTGATCAAACTTATGAGGGAGACGATTGGAGCTGAGCTCGTTATTGTTATTGTAGAAGTTCAGCTTTAATTTATGTAATAATCATATCTGGAGCTTAATGTTACGGAGTAACATTGCAGTGAGGTACTTTCACTAAAAGGGAAGAACTTGATGACTTTATCTTGTTGTAGATTCTTTGATTTGCATCTAGGGAATAAGCAAGGCTGAGCTACTGAGAAGAAATTAAAATAGTAAATTCCATATCACTGAGATTAAAGAAGAGGTTTCGGGTAGTGATGGACTGATGAAGCTTCATGAAACAGTGTTATGTTGTTTAGAGGTTAAAATGATGTGATGTTTCATTAGAACAGTTGTTAAAAAAAAAACGAAAATATTGCAGAGAGCGCCATCTGGTGGACTCTGAAAAACTTAACACTGCTTCATGAAGCTTCATCAGACCATCACTAGTTTCTGGAGTGAATGTGGTCTGAATTATTATGGAATTGTTGTGTAAAAGTAGCAGTTGGTCAAGTTTTGTGACTATAATGACTCCTATCTTGTAAATAGATACGTACATAAAATGCATATAGAAAAAGACAAATTTAATTTATTTTTATTTATGACCACAGGAACATACTCCACTAGAGATTTCCATGGAACAATATAACGTATTAGGTCATAATGTTGTGGTTCATTTGTGCACCGATGGGTCGCTGAAACATCGCAGCATCTGCTTGACAACATATGTTAAATTCCCACAGTGACTGCGACATCTATGTCACCACACAAGCGCTGCCAGTCCACGGGCACTCTCGACGGGGGTCAAGTTATGAATCATTTGAAGACGTTTCCTTTGACAGTCGCAGCAGCGAGACAATCATGGGAAGGTAAAGACGACTCCCGGCACCGTAGAGAAGAACCTTTCAAATCCAGAAAAGGGTCGTGGATTTGATGCGATCTGGACTACAGCCTCATCAACTACAGTAATGAGGTTTTGTATAATCCGCCAGCTGTTCCACAATTACATGTCTTCCATCAAGCCGGAGTTATGGAGCTCCGGGAATAATCAGGCCGTAGATTCATAAACGTGTGGGTGAGTGAAATTTTGTTTTTTTGCTGCTCAAATGAAGTGTTTGAAGAAGAAACAATTGATGTTTATTGAGAAAAATTTGGAATGACCAATAGAGGACGTGGAAATGAGCAATGACTTGAGGTGCTTTTAGAGGTTCTCAGAGGGCTTTTCAGATGATATCGTACGATTGGGTTGCCCCTCCTCGGATGATAAGCCATGCAATTCAGATACGAGTGTGTGCCGCGGTGTTTCACCCATTCTCCCCCCCTCTTTTTATAGAAACCCAATCTCAAAACGGATTATGTGTGAAGACTCAATTTTGTTCTCATTCTGAATTAATTTGAACTAAACCACTACGAATTAAGTGTAAAAGCTCCTGTTAACTCCAAATTACTTTGATCTGTAAACTTTTTGCTCCATTGCAACATGGACCCCCTTATGAGTGAGCTAGGTCCATCAGATCGGTGGATCGATGCGAGCTGATCCAGGAAAAAAACATGTTTTTTGGATGTGTCTCAAAACACAAGACCCTTTAACGACAAAACGTTGTTGCGGTGTCAATCCAAAACCTGGATCACATCACTTTCCAACATTTAATTGGACACACAGTAAAGTTTATTTGATGCCACTTTAACAACTAGAAAGACCAATACGGCATAACAAGAAGATTCAAGATAGTTATTTTAATTGTTTGTTTACTGTTAAAACAACAACTATCTATCCATCTAAAGCACTACCTGCTGGCTTCCAAGTGAAACTGAGCAACAATCTAAACGCTTTACAGCGCATTCAAAAAAATTAGTGTGTTAAAATTCACCTCTGAATGACGGCAGAAAGCAATGCTAACGACTTGCTAAGCTAGCAAATTTAAGGCTCAATATAAAGCTGGAAAAAAACGGTACCATATATCCATAACGCTAATATTTAATTGATTTATAAGGTTAAGTTAGAAAAATCTGAATATAAAGTATAGTATAAAAAACTTATTTTATTAATGAAATAAATTTAAAAAAATGTTAACTGCTGACATATTTTTATATACACTTTTAGAATTGTGAGAGCAGCTTCGAGCACGTTTTCAAAACTTGCTCCACATTCACAAAACATTTCTGACATGTTGCTAGGAAAACAGTGACCTTTATTCATTATTTCTATGGCAACGTATTTTTCTTCCTTTCATCAAACTTTCACTCGCAAAATATTAATTGATGTGTTTTCGAAAGTGATTTCCTCATTATCCATTTACAACTTTAAACGCTGACACATCTCAAATGTATTTTCATGTCAATAAATCTTCATGAAAATAAAAACATTTTGGCCAAGTCTGAGCGTTGCACGATGATATCAAGATGCTGGTTTGCTGAAGAGAAAGATGAGCTGCTGTTGGATCTTGACTGACTTATTTGAGAAGTGGAATAGGTTACTGAGGGTCCAGTGGGCCTGGAAAAAAGCTCTTGACAGGTGGGTTGGTTTTGAGTCATAGCAATAATTTAAAGACTTGTGTTCATGTGTGTCAGCACTCATCTTGTTTAAATGTATCTTTTGAGGCTTCTGAAAAATTCATCCCCCCCATAAGTCTCTCAGTTCTAGACCAGCCCAAGGCGACGTAAACTTGAACAGGTCGGATCAACTTGTGAAAAACATCAAATCCAGTGAACGTCACCACAACCGGCAACACAATTATTCGATCAGATTTCTTTCCGAGTCATAAAATCTATACACACTCTTGCTGTTCGTTCAGTGGTTTTGTTTGGCAGCGGCCCGATGTTGGCACGTGTCGCCGCAAACATCATCCAAATGGAGTCCTTGTAAATTTGAGGGACATCTGTTTCAGGATTAGATGTTATTGGAAAACTCAAAGCATCCAGATGCTCAGGAGCGAGGAATTATAGACAGTAAATGTCTTTGCATTTGATTATCCATGCATCAGCTAAAGGTCCACATCGCTGATCATTTCAGAGAGAATATTGAGTGGTAAGACAAACATGATTAAATTTGGTTTGTGTTTGTATAGAAGGTGTTTAAAAATTATAAATGGGAACACAAATCAATGTTCTTTTATTAAAACCTTTTACAATGCATTGAAGGACAACTAAACTGTAAAAACACAATAACAACATAAAAATGAATCACACAAAGGGCCGGAATTATTAAGACAATCCAAATAACAGGCTGAGAATATAATATATATTCTCAATATATCTTAACCAACAATCTTTCTGAAGGGCATCATTATACAGTTAGACAAGAGGGCGATCTAGTTGGAAGACAGCGATGTCTTAAAATAATGGAAAACTTACTAAAATAAACAGGTAATGAAAAATTAGAATAAAAATAATTGTTTGTAAGAAATGATATTACGAAGTACAATCATTAAATTTAACTTAATAATGTGTCAGTCTCCATTGAAATGACAAAATAGTGTATTTAGTATTCAAGTATTAAAAGACAGAAATAACCTAAAAAAATTGCCTCCAAGTTTCACAGCACTATGTTACAGCAGAGCCGCCCACCGCGAGTAGCTAGTAGGGCCATTGGAAACGCAACAGAACAGAGTAATGTCGAGCTAAGTCAAGTCGAGTAGGGCTTGAATTGTGTAGTGGAAAAGCAGCAAAAAAAAAAATCAGGCCTAACGAGTAAATAATCAAGGCATTATATTGAGACCTTATACATGTTCGTACCTCAGGTTTCCAAGGCATCTTCTTGTGCTGCTGGCTGAGGAACCTGCGGATGCGGCTCTGATCTCTGCCATCCGTGAGTGGATCGCCGTCCTGAAAGCAAAGATAATTCACTTTAAATGAAGCCATTGAATCAAAAGTTTATCTTCACCAGTCGTCACTTAGTTTTGACTGATCAATCGTTAAACTTCCTCATATTTAAATGTTGAGTCGGCAAACTATGGAGCTCCTCCTGCCAGATACGGTTAAAGTAAAACAAATGTTAAAGAATCCGACGGTTCTTCCTCTGAGGCCTCAAGGAATCTTCTCCCAAGCGCTCGACTCTAATCCAGCGTTTGACTCGCAACAGTCCTAATCGCCAGAACACTAGTCGGTATCAGGTCCGCCAGCCAAGACCTCCTCCCTGGGGAGTCCGAAACTCCCCCCCCCCCCTAATCTGGGATTTAGCCCGATACTGTAGCCGGAGTGTAGTCAAAAGGCTGTTCTCTCCGGGCCGCTAACAGGCATGTAAATGTTAATGCATCAGTGCGGCAGCCGGGATAGACGAGTGACGAGTTCTAAGCCAGCGATGAGCAGATAAAAGCCTTACGGCTCCCGGAGGAGGAGAAGGACTGTTAAATTAGTGTCCAAACATCCTTCTATTATCAGCAAGGTCAGACAGAGCCGTTACTCCGCCAGACAAGTATTGAAAGTTTTCAGCCGACACTGCTCTCGCATCAGACCCATTGTTCATTAAAGGCAACAACATTATTAGTTAAAGAAGATATACACTTTTCATTGTATTTTCGATTCAAGTGGCGGGGGGGGGGGGATGAAAGGAAGGATGGGGGGACGACACATTCATGGTCCAGTTTTTCTCCGAAAACATCAGTATGTACACAGACATCACAAAGACAGGCTGAGATCTCAAAGGCAGTACCACATTTATATTTTATCAGCTTGTGTCTGCGACTAAGAGACGGAACAAGAGGACAGACTTTCAGCCCACTTTAGTAAGAAGATGCTTTATAGTGAGGACTCAATATTATTTTACTTGAAACTTACTAATACCATTTCCTTCTTACACTGAGGTTCTGCTTGCAATGTCTTTGGTTTGAACATGTCTTTAGGATTAGATAGAAGTGATTTATTTTGTTGGTATTGTTCAGTTGTATCTGTATTTGGGAAGAGATTTGAAGATTCATTATTCACTTTTACGGTGTATAAACCTGAAGATATTGTTGCAACATAAGCTCTCCTGTGTTCAACTTAGCCTGGTGGTTACAATATTGTGCTTTTACAATTGTCCATTACATTATAATTAGATTTAATTTAAAAGGGAACAGTGAAATGTCATAAAACACAGGATAAAAAAGCCGGAATTAGCCAAAATGCTAGTAGTCCATGATGTAAAAGACAATACAATTACATAAAAAAAAAACACTTATATGTACAATATGATATAAAATCCATATGCAAACACTTACTATACAATTAAGAAAGAAAACAAAACAAGACGATTTCATCACAACGTTAAAACATCACAACATCTCCTAGTGTTGGCAGTTGAAGATGCTGATAAGCCACATTTTAAATAATGTGATTTACACTGTACTTAATTTTGCATTCATTTGCGAGTTTCTAAATTAAGGTGATAACCATATTTATTCTTTTTTTGATAAAGCCACAGTTATGTACGGATGAGTATAGGTTTTGCTGTCACTAGAAGCAGTTCATGGGGACAATTTATTTTATTTGGCTCTGATCTTTTATTGTATTTTATTTAACTCATTCTATTTTATAGTTTATCCAAAACACAACAAAAAATAAATCCTGTGTTTTTTTCACTATCCTGGTGAACTTATTTTTTATTATTTTATTATACGTTTTCTTATTTTTGGTTCTTTCTGATTTTAGTAAATATCATAATTCAGATTTATGATACGTTTAGCTATAGCTTAGAGCGAAGTAAAAGGACCATGAGATGTTAATTTCAGAATTATAGTATCTACAGGTTAAATGGCATTAAAGAGTAAGGAACCATTGGGGAGAAGTTTGAGAGTCAAGGAGTCATTTTGAATTTCATTAAGTCTGAGTAGCGAAGATAAAGGTACGAGGAGGTTAACCTGCTCCGTTGACCCATAATCGGAAAAAAGGGAAAATCTGGGAAAACGTACAGATTAACATAAATGCAAATTCTAATTAAACAATAGTTTGGAGGAGTCAACTCAACCAGGATCTTTCAGGATATTACAGATTGAAAAGCGCTTCCCATCGGGGATGACCACCGTCTCTTGTATCCAAAAGGGACACTCCATTAGAATGAATGAAAGCCTTAATGTATTTTCGTGAGCCGAGACCCGACGAGCACGATTGATCGACTTCACAAACCAACAAATGAAGGCAGCTGACTATCTCCTCCACACACACGGAGGATAAATAATTGCTCCCGCCGGCAGCAGCCTAACTAGATAACTCAGGCAGTTTTCTGTAACACCTCAAACTCTCCCGGAACTTTGCTCGCTTGTGAAGAATGATCAATTGTCTAACAAAGTGCTCGGCGACAACAGGGAGTCGAGACGCACGCGTGAAGCCATTAATTAAAAGGCTGATGAGATGCTGAAAAGCAACGTTTAGTAACAAATGATTGATGGATTACAACTTTCACATCTTCCCCATAATCGTCATCAATCTTTACTAAAACTGTCCGAGGTTTTCCCCCCCGTTCCGCTCGCCCGTCCAAGAACTTCCGCGGAGGACCTCGTTGATCTACACCCGGAAAAAACAGCTGGAGACAAAGACCTGAATATCAATGAGATCAATGAATCTTCTTTATTAAACACAAACAAGTCCCGGTCGGCGGGGATGGAGGGAAGAGCAGAGGAATAGATCAGAGACTCGTTTTCACAAATTACTTCCTCGCCCACCCACCGTGACGAACGCCGCCGATGAGTTTAACTCCTCGAAAACCACAAATCACGTTGTAATTATCGAAAAGAAACGCGGAGGTTAATAAAGACAGAGAAATAATTAAATCAATCCTGCTCGGATGCTTCGCTTCCAAAATAGCTGTTAATTAAAGTGTCTAAAATAAAACCCCAACAAGAAATAACTAGTAATCCCTCCAGTGCTGGCCACACCTGTGGAGCTCTCAAGAGAGCCACAACAGAAAAATATGAAGACACAGGAAGTGGTCGACCGGAGACCAAAGAAAGGAAAAAAACAAGACAAAAGAGGAATACAGATGAGACAAGTGACCGATGGAGCCATAAAGAGAAAAATACTAAGATAATTCCTTTGAGGGGGAAATACATGCTGTTGCACTGCCCCGGTCGTTCCAACCTCCCTCAGGCACAATGAGTCTCTGACCCGACTGCAGGTCGCTAGACTTTCCTCCCACTTTCTCAGCTGAACTCGTTTCGAAACCCTGTGACGCCCAAAATCAAGACGCCTCCATCGTTTCAAAAGTAGAACGGACGGCGAGTCCAAACATGTCCAAATTCGAATGTTTTGGTAGTTTCTAAGAAACCGTTCAGAGCAGGTTTACTTCGCGCTGATGAGATGGTAAGATGCATCCTCTCAGTGACCTGTTCGCACCTGCTGCTTTAATAAGCTGCAGAATATTCACCATGGCAACACAACCCGGCAAAAGAAGCAACAGATGGTACCAAAACTAAAATGAAAGAATACTTTATTATGATTGCAAACAAATTACCTTTAAGGGTAAATAATGTGAAAACCTAACTCTCCTGTCACGAGACCAGAGTCCGTTCTTTATACAACGAGGTCGGACTTCCGCCCCATGACAAACCTTGAAGATTAATCACAGCACAGTGGATGAGGTTATGGTAAACAAGATTTCATCTCCAAAAAAATAAGTCTTTTCAGTGGGCAGGATTTAAGATCATTTTCTAATGTAAATATTTCAATGAAGAGAATTTTATACAAACAGACACAAACTGATGAGTACTTTTAAGTGGACATATGACACACAGTCTTGTCAAATTGTGAAGAACATTAAGATTTTTAACTTTGCTAAGAATTGTTCAAGTTTCCATCCATCACAACAAAGAAGCTCCATTGATCCTTAACATGTCAATTCTCAAATCATGACTCACACAGAAAATAAATGAGGTGGTTTGATATAAGTCTCTAGTATGGGATGGTAAACCTAAGTTTATATCAAGTGTAATTTAAAGTCTGCCAAACCTGTTTTATTTTGTAAATTGACAGAATAGTCTTTAATTTACTTTGATAACTCGTTTCCTGACCGAACGATCTTGTCATAAGCGGTGCCACGATTTCAAGTGGCGAAAATGGGATTGAATCCTAGTTTAATCGGCTGACTGAAGAACGAGAGGGTTCAGACCAAGATGGTTGAAATCAAGTCAAAGACTTTCTGAAAACTAGACCGAAACCAAGATCCCAGTAGTTTATACTGGGTTTAACTACCCAGAATTAAAGTCGTTTTTCCCCCACCAACATCCACTGAAGACCATCGACTCAAGCGACCAAGACAAAAGAGAGGCCAAGGAGCACAGGGACGGAGAGAAGACCAAGACCACAAAAGTGAACTGGTCTCAAGACTAAAACTTTAAGCTTGAAAACATTTACGGGTTCGAACTTAAAAAAATCCAATTTCTGTGGACAGTTTTCTCACGTCTGTTGGACCCAAAAGTGAGCATGACATCAGAGGGGAAATAAGAACAGGAGAATGGACAAAATCAGTAGTCCAAGTAAGCTAGTAAGTAAATAAGTAATTATTTGTAAAGCCTTTCTCAGACCAGGGTCACAAAGCGCTTTAACGATCAAAAAATAATTAAAATACATGCTTTGACGGGCCAAGATAACAGAGACAAACACACCAGCCCAGAGCAAATCAAGAGTAAGCCTACACAAATAAAAATGTCTTCAGATGTTTCTTGAAGGAGTTTTGTAGATCCATCAAATACAGAGGGAGAGGAAAGATAAAATTGATCCTGAAAGAAACTGGCAGCCAATGCAGACTTTTAAGGAACGGGGAAATGTGAGTTCTTCTACTAGAGCGGGTCAGAATTCTCGCTGCAGAGTTTTGTATTAACTGCAGACGAGACAGCTCCTTCTTGTTTAGATAAGATTATTTATTATTAGCCCAAGTAATAATGTGATACAAACACTTGGCTCTTAGAAGATGAAACATCACATGAAGATAATTTTTTTTTTTTTTCTTTCAAGTACATTGTTTTTAAAATATTCGTTCAGCATTTGTCTGGACAAACAAACTGCAGCACTGTGGGCAAGTATTGAATGTTACCCTAATAGCGGCAAACATTTTAGCACAACTTTTCAAGTCCTTTTATAAAGCGGTTTCTGCTGAACATAAGTATGCATTGCTCACACCGTTGCATGACGTAATCCCGTACATGTTTTACCATCTAATATAAACTGTTATATAAGGCATAATGCTGAATAAGCTTTTCTTTTGGAAAAAAATATCATTTTAGCTTGAGTTTACAACAATACCCATCATAAATAATTTCCTGTTTTCAAAGGATTCTTACTCAGCAAAGAAAAAGAAGTTCTTTATTATCTCCACAAGCTGGTTGCTGATACCTACATTCCTAGCGCAAGCTAGCAGATTGAGCTACGGCCTGATTAGCTTTAATGAGGTTGCAGAAACCTAATGGCCTAACGAACGGGATTGTAATCTCAATCACCTTTTCCTGATCCTGGATCAGCACTTGTGAGCGAAGAGAGCACGAATTAATCTGAACCCTGATCTCAAACAATCAGCCATTGTCGGAACTTGCTGGTCCCTGAAGCCGGTCACCTCACGCAGCCGATTGAAAACACAACCCAGTTGAATCAGTTTAAGCTTCTCAGGAACAAAAAAAAAAAAGAAAGAAAAATGCCTGACGGAGCGAGAACTATTTTTGTCGGACCGTTTGCATTATTCATGTGAGAAATTACATGTCGGTCAATGGAGCAGCAGAAGAAGAAGCGGCGTGCGAGGAGGAGAGGGAGGAAAGCGGAGGATAAATAAAGCGCGGCAGCAGTCGATAATACGAGGGATAGAGTCAGTGGCTCCAATTCATTGGTTGGAAGATTAATGGTGTGGAGGTGAGCACGGCAACGAGACAGTGAGGCACAAAAGGAGGACGAAGATGGGAAGAAGAGAGGTTTGGAAGCGATTTCATATGAGACCCACTTCACACACAGGACTTTTGCTTAACTCGCTCGCTCAATAGTTATGTCACAACAATGTCTTCAACATATGGATCTGGAATAAGCAGGAGGTCATATCAATAGCACAGTGCCAGGACAATGGAGCGATCGATAGTCTTTGAGGAGCTTCATCTCTGCTCCTTTGTCCACCTCTGCCGATACATTGCTCAAATCTCATTATCGTGACACGGTAATGATTTTTTTAACCAGCGTCTATGTTCCATCACATGCTCGTGGGCGAGACGGCGTTTCAGTCTCTCGCCCCATGAATCTTCTTGTTATGACAAGCAACCATTGTAGGAAGGTTTGTGTTTTAATTCTATTACAGTTTAAGTTTAAATAAATTGTTGATTTATTTTCAGTTCGGGAGTTCAGACGCCTGTCAGAAAATATGAGTTCAAGTTATTTTTGTTCTTAAAGGGTTTATTCACCCACAATTCAGATTTAAATCATTTTCTACTCACCTTTATGTTAACAAAGGGTTGGGATAATATAGACAAAAATGTATGTTGATTTAAACATAGCGACTGATGTGGACGCTGCTATGCTAGCATCCCAAATTTTGAGTAGATTTGTGTTTCAATGAGGAAACA
Organism: Callionymus lyra; assembly: GCF_982586985.1. Taxonomy (NCBI): domain Eukaryota; kingdom Metazoa; phylum Chordata; class Actinopteri; order Syngnathiformes; family Callionymidae; genus Callionymus; species Callionymus lyra. Next base: position 10,787,393 of record NC_141825.1, on the reverse strand, counting down.
CTTCAGGCAGTAACCCAGAGACAGAAAACAAATGAGCAGTATGGAGGTATTAAAATGTGTTTTTGGATGAAGATGAAGAAGACCATTGAGCATCAGTCACTACATTAAAATGAACACACATTTTTTGCCTATAACTCTAAAAAGGAACAGATTACCCTGAAAATAATCCTTAGTCAACACGTGATTAGAAAAGGAGATTTCATTCACTTAAAAATTATTTTCAAGTACTGTTTCATGTACTTTTCCTGATTTTTAAGAACTTCCAGTTTCTTTCAATGCATTTGTTTTAATGTGTTTTCATTATGTAACACTGAGACCTGGAAATCTTTCAACTAGATTATAGAGTTTTTAAAGATGCTGTACTTTTTTGTTGATTGTTGTTGAAATCTGTCCAGACATTCAATCTCTTGTTCCAACCTCGTCTTGGACATGTGTATTATAAACTACTTGGTCATGTTCAATGACAATTGCACTTTGAAACTATAGGAATACATAGAGGATCAATTGTTCCAAGTTATTATCTTACAGCATAGATAGTCATACAGGTATATATAATATTTGGAGTTCTCAGGAATTAATGATTATAAATAATTAATTGTAAAATTAAATTGTCTTTACTTTGCTATTTTTACTTTGCAACTAACTCGATTCTCAAAATTGAAAAATGGAATTCATCTTATTTTTCACCCCTTAAAAATAAAACAAAAAAAATATTAATGCCAACAATGTATCTCACAATTATGATCTTTCTCTTTCAAAGCTACTATAAGCTCTGCAGGCGGAACTACTGACCAGGACAAATGTTTCAATGTTTCAAAATAACTTTATTAATTAATAATTAACTAAGCTATTAACTTTATTAATTATATAAATAAATAATTCATTCAAATGTTCTTATTTTTCACAGGCATGAGTCGAACAGCTTTAGGCACTCAAGCTAAATGTAAAAAACTGTATATTTATAGTCATCATTTTTGTGCCTTTTGCGCCTCAAAGGCAGCGAGGGTATGGATTGAATACACCAGAAGTAAAAATTAAAACATAATTAATGAAACTAAGATTTGAAGAAGCATTTAGTTTGGAAGTAATATACATTAAGACAAAGTTTCTAAGTCAAATAGTCAAAAAATAAATGAATTTACATTTTCTACTTCCCCAAAAAAGTACAAACTGAGACATAAACGCTAAATCTTCACATTAGTGCATCTTAAGAACGTTGAACATTTTTTTCATCTCCCTATTTTCAGGGATTTGATCACAACTCTCAAACATATTTGACGAAAACTCTGCACAACGACATTCCAGGGATGATTAAGACGCTCAAAAATGTGAGCAACCTACACCGAAACAAGGCATTAGAGGTGTATTTTTAATACAACCATGAGTTTTTTATTTACATTTTCTTTTAAATGAGATTTGACTCCTTGTTAAAACGATGAAATCCATTTCCTCCCTGATGTGAGAACCAAGGCCTCAGAATAAATGTTAAAAAAAAAATTGAAATGTTCTGAAAGTATACTCTAAAAACAAATAATCGAAAGTAAAACCCATTTACTCGTCTTCCCTTTTACAGCGACCTCTCAAATAAGTAATTCAGCAAGTGCCATTATGAAACTTTTAATAGACACGATCCGTGTCAGCACTGTGGCCTCAACTCTTGAAACTTCCTCCACTGCGGGCGAATGAAATATGAGTTTACCCACAGGTACATTAAACGAATGCAGATTGATCGATGGCTGGGGGGAGTCAGTCTCGCCGGCAATAAATCAAAGCGGAATTATTCCGGTAAATGATTTTATGGCGCGCGTTTGACGAGAAAGTGGACACATCTATTGCACTCGTTTTAATAGCTTGTAATCTTTTCTCAAATGAAAGAACACGCAGATCAGATTAGTGCTAAATTACTGGTTTAAAGCTCAGCGAGAGCGGCGGTTTCGCAGGTACTGAAGACAGCGGGGACGTGGCTGAGTTTCAAAGTGCAGGAGCAGATTCAATATTGTTCCCGATTACAGTTGACAGTAATGATGCTTAATGTCGCGGCTGTGATTAAAGTCTGCTCCGGTTTCTAAACAAGAGGCTTAGAGGAATATATTGAGCGGCTCAAAGTGCAATTTAACAAGTTGTCAGTTAAGTGCAACTTCGGGTTGATGGATTAACGCACAACAAATACAGTTTTTAAGTATTGTTGTTTGAATCAAAATACAAGCGATTGACTATTTAAAATTACTCTTTAGCATCAATCACACTAACTTCTTAGTCTTTTCATTTTTATTTTTTATTCACGTCGTCATGAAGTCAGTGTCAAACAAAAAAAAAAGTGATGCAACAACAAAAATAACAACATCAACAATAATAATTAAAAAGTACATTTTGTTATTGTTAATTTTTTAACAATATAAATACGAATTTTATTTTTTATTTTTTAATGTAGTATTGTAAATATTTAATTTGTCTAATTTTATAGACGTTTTCTCCAAATTATATTTGCAGTTGTTTAGAGTAATACTTCTATAAAACGAGATCGCAATGATACAAGGTTCTTGGCTTAATCCCATCTGGTTCTAAAACATTTTCTGTTTTTATATATAATGGTTTTCTGTTTTTCATGTGACAAAATGCAATTTTCCTCAAGTTGTTTTGATTAAAAGTCCTTTTTTTTTCCTCCAGAAATACTATTTTTATTATAATTTCTTTTGTAATTGTTGGAAACAACCAAAACCTAATTTCATCATTACTTAGTGATATCGTATTTAACTTAATGCAGCAATATACAAGATTAAAAATATTATTTCTGGCTCCCCAAACCCAGTGTCAGAACTGTGTAACTGCAATTATGAATTTGATTATATTAAAAAAAAAAAATACTATTGTTTTGTTCAGTTCCTCGTTTCTTGTAACTTTGCCATTGTTGGGTATTTTTGCTATGATTAATTGATTTAATTTAAAGAGATAACACATTATTGTGTTCTACTCTTTTCCTACCACATAATTATTAATAATCAAGATAATTATTTCATTATTTACAGCTTTTCAACAGATCCAGGTATTTTACAAAGGAAACCAATAAAAAATGTTTAACATTTTAAATTAAATGATTAAGAAGGTGTTGACAATAATGGACGTCTTCCTAAAATTCTGTATTTATTTAGTTGCGTTTGTATAAAGTGAACGAGGAGCAGGTTGTCGCGGCTCAGTCCAGGCTGTCTGGAGCAGACAGTGAGCAGCTGCAAACAGAGCAGCCAAACAATCAAGTGCCAATCATCACTGACCTGCTTCCTGCTCGTCCGACCCACAGCTGCACAGACACAGAGATGCTTCCAGAGAGACACTTACGTTTCGTAACAAGAAGCCACCAAATCATCCATAATGTGTTTTTGTTTTTCACTGCGATTGCGAAATGTGGTGCGTTTAAAGACCGTTGGAGAAACTTTGCTATATCAATATTATTGTTCATTTTTGTGTTGAATTAACTCATGAAGCCAAATTATTAAAACATGATTCATTTATTTGGAACTATCTTGACACTTTGATACCTTTTGTGATCTTTTAAATCGTCGAAATAATGTCACTCACATTTATTTAAAAAACAAATGCATATTTAAAAACCATACAAAACAATATGTGTAACGAAATCAGGGTATAAATATGTATTAAAGTCTCGATCTACCTCATTTAGCCTCTATATGATGTTGGACTGACCAACAATGGTTGAATCAAAGTTATAATATCAATGATTATAATTCAACTTCAGACAAAAACAAATAAATAAGTGAGTTCAATGAAGTTCCTGGTCCTCGGTCCACGTTATCAATTGCTAGCATAGTAAGAATATTTTTCCATGACTTGTCTCTCAGAAGTTGTGGCTACATATAAATAATTAAAAAAAAAAATGTTAACATGAGAAAATGTTATCTTTGCCAAGGAAATAACTCAAAATGAAATTTCAAATTGAAAATAAAAGGACGGAGAGAGGGAGCTGTCCAACGATGTGGTGCTGAAACATAATCAAATGACAACTCAGTCAGATCTATCATCCGCCTCTTTATCAGCACTTAAGTCACACACAGCACATGCATAGAATTTGGAAACGATATCTGTGAGATGTTTTTTTTCATGTGTAATCTGAATAATTTGGTTAATTAATGACATTGTTTTCCTGTCCAGCCACGTATTTTGTTCGACTGTGTCAAGGAGTACTGTGTTAAGCCTAAACTAGGCATTACTAGGCCATCCATCCATCCATCTATCCATCTAATGCTTCAAAGAAGATCGTAGCACTTAAGAGCTTCTTCATCAATCTGCCAGCCAGTGTCGGTTAAAGGGTTGCTGGATAAGATCGCCAGAGATTCGATGATTCAATTTTCACTTTTATGCCAACATCACTGAGGAAGTTGTGGTTAGGATTCTGCACAATACTCTCCAGTAAATTCCCATAGACATCTGGTTTTCACAGAAGGTGGAAGCCATGCAGAACTTAAATGTTACTCAGTAAGAGAGTTTCTACAAGAAGATCCACAGCAAGTCTGAGCGCAATCCCATACACAGCACTTTGTTAGGGATATGCTGATCTTCCATTTTTGTTGCTGACAGACGATCTGTTTATGCTAACTTTTGTAGCATTTTGGGAAGAAAAAAAAAAACAATAAGTCATGTCTGTGGACTCACAAAAAACTTCAGCTCATACACATGACATATAGGAAAAAGAAGGAAAAGTGAACAAGATCATGTGAGACTTGGGTCATGCCAGTCAAATAACCATGTCCCGGGTTAAGTCCTCACTTAACTAGAGAACGAGAACCGGCAAATTGATCCTTGTTTTATTAAAGATGTAAAATGGTTTTGAATGTATACTTTTTTTAAATTTAGTCATTCTGAATGACTGAGGAGGTAGGTGCTTCCTCGGTGCCTTTTTTTTTAGTCATCACGTTAACAAGATAGTTTTAGAAACGTTCTTAACAACAGTCAAAGACTGATCTTTCTGCTAAATAACTGCAATTTATTGCCAATAATGTTGCAGCAGATTTTTGGTTAATTTCAGGCGTTACTAGAGGGAATATTCATAGATGACCCAAATGTTTATAACGATTGATGTGGAAACTCATGAATGCTAGCATCACATTTCTCAAGCTGTGCTCGTCATGCAAAAACAACCACTGCTTGTGAAGGATATCTAGTCCAACAAATTAATTTTGTCTAATCTTACATTTATTTAATTTACTCTGCAACAAATAACATGAAGATTTTATATTAAAATAGGGTTTTGTTTTCACACTGTGTCAAGATAAAAATGAAAGCGAAAAATCAAACAAAAAGAAAACTGTCCACACACTCAACTGCTTCCTTCACCTTCACATAACCTTCCACCAACACACACACACACACATTTCTCTAGTTAGTCAGTATTAAAAGAATCAATGTGAGGCCAGTTGATGAAATGAATGTTTGAAGTAAATAGCCTCTGGAGAATAAATGGATTTAATTTCAGTCCTATGATAATGATACTTGCACAAGGGTACACAACTATAATGACATACAGCTAGAAATCTAATTTAGCCCGAGTTGACACACTTTCATTTCTGGCGTCAATATCCATTAATAGAAGCTCAACCCAATTCAAGCACTTGCCTGATCATGGAGTTTGCTTTTTTTTTTCCCGCGCGTTTAAACTTAAATCATAACATGACCAGCTACTGATTTAAATTTGATAGCAAAACAAACATGTATTTTGCATCTTTATTTCTGATTTATCCATTGATTTTTTCGTTATTTTTCTATATTCATTGTTTTTTTTTAAATGTATTCATTTTCCCCTGTGTATTGCCTTATCCTTGATGTTAATGCCATTCTATTATTCCATTCTGTTATTCTATTAAGCTCTTTTATACTAATAATTACTATAAAGAATGCTATTACCGATGCTCCTTCCCAGATGCAACACTAATAGACTCAGGGACTCTTTCATTCCTCGTGCTATTAAATTGTTTAATTATTTGGGGGCAGGAACGAGATGAAAGTATGTTGTTATTCTATTCTATGTTAACCTTTATATCTTTTGAATCCTTTTTCTTTATATTTGCACTTCGTCATCCCTTGCATTTATTATTTTTTGTGCACTTTGTACTTGTTTTTATGAAACTGGAAACCCAATTTCCCGAAGGAGATCTCCAGAGGGATTAATAAAGTAATTCTATCTTATTGATTTATCTATTATTTGAATATATATTATATATATATATATTTTATTTTTTTTATTTGAAAATATTTGTACTACAATGAAAATACGAGTAACCACTGAGACTTTAGTGCTGTATTTGTTTTCATAGATGGTCCTGCGTGCATGTTCACATTCATCAGTGAAGATGGAAGAAAAAAGATGGATTCAAATCTCTGCACGAAGAATAAAAAAATGCAGAGAAAAAGAAAAATTGATTGCTTGACCTCGAGAAGAGTAAAAAAAAAGTCCTCAGCAATTCTATGAGGTGGATAGTTTCATCAGGGTTTGAGGCGTTTTCTTAATTTCAATGACTTCAAATTTCTTTGTTTTACCTCAATGATCACTGACTCACCTTCTTACTTTTGTAGACTAGCCTGAATTGTACTAGTTTTTTAATAAAAGATAGATTTTGGGGTCTAAAAATGTACACCATACCTCACAATAGCCTTAGTTTAGGTATTTATTAACTAACCATATGTGTATAAAAGATAACTTACCCTCCCGTTTTAAAAGTGGCCGATTCATAATAAATAATTTGTAAAAAATGTTATTTAAAATAAAAGTGCCTATTTTGGAACTTTTTTTTCTGAAAGCCCCTAAAATGAGCAGGATAGTGTTCTTTTAATTCAGAAATAAATGTGAAACTAAACACATATTTGTTCAGGCTTTTCCTTGAATTTCTCGAACTCCTGTGTTGTTCTCAGTATTATCTTGATCTTTAAAGTATATACTTTATTGAATATTGTTTTGATTGTTTAAGCGCTTTATGACCCTGGTCTCGAAAAGCGCTATATAAATAAATATTACTTACTTACTTACTTACATACATAAATATCTATACACATGTATAGAAAATAGATTGATAGGATCAATAATAAACCAGGAAAATAAATGTAAATGAACAAACAACAACAAATGAAAAAAGTATTATTATTTATATATATATATATACATATATATATACTGTATATATATATATATAACATGACAAAAGAGGAATGAATGGCATATCTTAATAGAGGGGAGTTATGGTCTTTACCGTTGCTGATATAAAGGATAAAAATCTATATACTGTATATCAGAAAGTTGAGCGCTCTTAATCAATTCAAGCAAAGATAAGATGTGCTGACAATTGACTTGTACATCTTCTTATCTCCTCCTGAACGTGGGATGAGCCGACAGACGAGGCACGCGACTGCTAGAACGACTTAAAATACATCATTAGCCAGTAATGTGGTCCTGAAAGTACAGTAAAACATCAGACGATAAGCGAACATAAAGTCAGTGTGGATGTGTGAAGTGACCATTGATCCGTTAACCTCCGTGTTGTTTTGGTCTCTGCCACGGCGGCGAGTCGGTCGACCTCTGTTATGACGCTCCCGCAGCATCGACGTGCCACCAGTTATATCGTGTCGGTGGAGTCAAAAACCCTGCTGCGTGAAAGGCCGACAAGTTCAGTGTGTGCCTGTGGTTTGTGTTGTCTGCAGCGGCAACTGTTGCCGGTCGACCGTCACGGACCGAGAATGTTCTACTCTCATGGTTTCTGCAATACCGAAAAAAATAAAATCATTTAATAGTAAAATGTATAACAGAGTATGTCTTTAATGGACTTCCTCTGGGCAGATATTTGAGAAAAGGATATTACGGACCAGCGCCTCTCCCTGCTCTGTCCTACTTCACCATTTTCCTCACACCATCCATCCACTTTAGGAGATCTGCCAGCTCATTTTTCATTAGTGCAGGCACTACACTGCTTTCAATGTGACTCTGCTCTCTAATCCTTTAGTACAGGAACAAAATGGGGACACTTCCTGGACTGGAGGTGAAAAATCTGTCTCTGGATTCGTATTAATTCTACCTCCAGATAAATGGGATAGGCTTCCCTAAAACAGGTTTTTACTTCATTCCTAATATCATCATTGAACCAAAATACCATAGTTTCTATACAACAAGTCGAAGGACACATACAGTAGATTCTGCATGTAAACTTGGCAACAATGAATCGATGTTAAGGAGACGGCAGCGTAAAGATCTGACTCAATTAAAGAAGACAAGCTTTCGGGGGGAGTAAAAGCAAATGGCTTCAACGTGAAAATGTTTATTCTAGAAGGCCTTGTTTTACTGCTGTTACTGTTGTGTAAAAAAAGAAGCATTTGTGGTATTTTGCTACTTTCAAAATGCATTCCATTCATTTTAACATGACTATGGAAATGATTGAATGGCGAACATGTCTATCAAAATCAACTGGAATATGTCCCGCCCCCTCCAATCTCTGTGCACTCGAGCTCTCTTCTTATGTATCCTATACTACTGTACAAACATTTTTTTTTATAAGTTATTTTAGGTGGTTTGTAGTTTAAAATGTATTGTTTGTAAAGAAAGACACTTAAAAGATAATGAATAATCTTTTTAATTTGTTGGTCAGTCGAAGATTGACTAACGATCATATGAAACAGAAAAATCATTTTGTGTCATAAATATAAAAGAGTAACACAAAAATTTGAACATGGGAAAATAAAATACACCTGCAACCTAATGATTCATTTCAAAAGAGCCGCTCGGCATCTTCAAAGACTTTCTTTCTGACCAATAGACGACTTCGGACTGAGATCTCTTTCTTTATTTTACTTCACGTCATTACCTTCCCGTTTAATTCCCCCTTTCATGTTTTCTGTCACCTCTGGGCTGTGAGCTGCTCTCGCCAACATCTTTCATCTGAGAAAAGCTTCGACACTTAAAACTCAACAACACTCAAGTAGCTTGAAGAAAGTTCTGCGTCATCAGAAAGACTAGCATTGAAAAAAAAGGCCCTTTAGTTTAGATTCTGTATTTTTATCAAAGACTTTTTAAATTGGAAAAAGATTAATAGAACGATTAGTGTTAAAGTTGAGTTTAAAAAAAAGGCTGAAATAAATTATTTTTTACTTATATTTAAAACAGTAGATCAGTGCCCAAAAGTACCTCAAAAAGGACATGGACGTTTCAGAAAAACTGAATACCTTCTATATCATTGACATTTCACTTCCGGTTTTGAGTGTTACTTTTTAAAATTCCCCAACAAAGAAGTATTATTTTTCTGAATGTTAAATAATGACTCAAAAAACATAATACACCATCATTACTTTCAATAAAAGAGACAAATTACAGATGAAACAGAAAAAAAGAATATATATATATATATATATATATATATATATATATATATATAATATAAATATGTAAAAAAACTAACTAAATAAAAAATATTGTATTTTTCTTTCCATGTTAATTAGTTAATATAGTTTTTTTGCATTCCATAGGGTATTTTTTAAATCCGCTTTTATTGTATTAATTATGGCCAAAAAGTGTATATAAAATGTAATTATGATTTTCTAAAAAGAAAAGGATCCGACCTTTTACGTCTAAGAAAACAACATTTTAAAGCTCATTTTAAAGACACAAACAAAATCAAATACTGCATTGGTCAAATACTGGATAGTAGTTGCCATTTTGTGCGTTACTTTTTAAGCAAATTACATATAAGGGTAAATGTAATAATCGGAAAAAAAAAACAACAACCTCAAAACACAGAGCAATCTCAAATAATAATATTTAATTGAGAAAAATAACAATCAAACAAAAACAAACACTTAAAAATGAAAATTTCTATTTTTCAAATGATGTTTTGCTTTCTAATACAATTATGCTTTGAGTGTTTAAACCAAGGTAACCGCGACAAAAAGCACTTGTCAGCGTCACAATAACGTCTCTCTAACCTTCACCTGCTTCACGTTTGAATCGCCATCTGCAAACCTTCCCTTTTCTGGCTGCGCCACAACAACGAGAAGGACGACGAGTAATTAAAATTGCTCCTGCTGCTTTTGTGTCTAATGCCGTTGCCAGCCAACATCAGCCTTAAAGCCAGTTTACACAAATGAGTTCCAACACGTCTCTCCCTTCACAGAGTGACACAGCCGACTGCGGAAATTTAGGTCACAATTATGCAAGAAATCAAGCCGTGACATGATAGAAAAGCCCACCCCAGGTAAAAGCTCCTTCATTATTCTCGCAGCAGACACATTCAAATGATAGAACATTTCCCTCAAAACAAAAACAACAAGGGTGTACATTTTTGCAGAGATTGTTATGCTCCCAGTCAGATAACAAGAGTTTGGTCGGTCTAGACACTCGACGTCTGCTGCTTCTCAATTATCTCGAACCAGCATCCAAACCCTTCGGCACTTGCTAACACGCCGTGTTAAGAATAATGACATGTTGAAGGAAGTCGACCTGAAAAGTGATGCCAGAATCTTCCCTCTCATCTATAGTAGCATGATTTTAGAGGTCATGGCTGTCTGGTCACCTCAGACAATTGAAAATTCTAGCTAATTCCTCAAACGTGGGTGTTGGAAAGGGGCGGAAGGTGTTGAACGTGGTTCACTTAGAGACTTTTATAATTGTATATAAAACAATAATGTTACATTTTAAATTAAATAAATCAAGAAAATCACTTTACACAGATAATTTATTATCTAGTATTGACATTATCAGTTTATCTAAAGCAACAATACGTACTATTAAAATAGGTTTTTTGTCTCCCTCTAGTGTCAGAAAAGTTAAACTACAGATCTCACATCTCTTTTGCACCTTCTCCGGATACAGCATGTGTGCTTCTCGTTGTAATTTCCTGGTAACTACAAAATGGTCTCAGTACTTCAAATAAAAACACTGAATCCGACCTGTTACTGTTTTGTCAAGTTATTGTCACAGAGTATTATCAATTTTTTTGTAGTACTTTGAGTCGAGTGGCCACATTTGGTAGCATCAATTCAATATAACTTACTTAGTTAATCCAAAGCAACTCAGTTGGCGCTTGAGATTCTGTTACTAAAGAAAAATAAAACACAAAAATTGGAACCTTTACATGTAGAAAAGATTGTTCTGCCCAAACATAGTGTCAAAGCTAAGACGGTAGAGTGGTTGGCTTGTGGGCCTGATAAATTGCAGGTTCAATCCCAGCTCAGGACGAGGTTGTGGAGTTGTGTCCTGATTGCTCCTGATGGTTGCGCTGCAGCGCAGCCTACTGCCATCAGTGTCTAGTTGTCTGTGTGAATGGGTGAATGCCTAACCTCGTGTGAAGCGCTTTGGTTGATGAATAAGCGTAGAAAAGCGCTATATAAGTAAGATCCATTTACGAAACGTGATTTTGTGTACGACACATATAACATTTTAATCTCTCCCTTTGATCAACCAATAATCGTATCACGCCATAGATGTGTAGTTGAATTTTTTAAACTCGGTTGCCTACTTTTTAATCTATAACAGGCCTCAGAACAACGTCTTAAAAATCTGTGTCGGTGTATTTTCTGGCGAAAATCAGTACATTTTTCGTTTTTACCAGCAAACCCTGCCTTGCAGATACGACGACAGGGGAGTATGTCTCTGGAATCTCACACCAGCAACACAACTATGAAGGTCAGCAAAAGTCCTAGAAAGAATTTTTCTAAAATACTTCTCAAGCAGATGGTAACCAATGAACAAACTTGACCTTCCTGAAACAACTCAGGTGTTGTTGACATCGCTTCACCGATCTAAAAAGTTTGAGACCTCCCACACACTAACTTGGTAGCAGGAGCGTGGCTGCACAATGTTGGTGGAGACGGATGGATGCTTGAGAACAACGATGAATCTTCATCATCAGACCATCACGGCAACGCCCACAGTCCAGTCCCGCGACGCTCCATTATCCGCAGGCCTTACGTATCTCACAGCTCCCTTCATGTCAACTTCTAATCCATCATCGCACAACCGTTGTTCTGCGAGATCACTCATCCGTCGCTCTGCCCGGTCCTTCTGGACGGCAGTGGGCAGTGGAGGGGTCATCGACGGCTCGCCCCGGACACGGAGGCGGGTTGTAATTACATCAACCTGGAGGTGTTCGCTCACGTGGGGGAGACATCGATCGAGTGAGTGATGAAGAAGAAGAAGAAGAAGAAATGTCCACGTGAAAATGCATCGTGACTTAATGATTCCACAAACACAATGTGAAGCAGCCAGCTGGACAAACGTGTTTGGATATTTAAAGATGATGGAGAGAAGAGAAAAAATAACTTGCTGAAACGGAACTTGTAACTAATTTGATTAATCATTTTCCTTGAAATAGGGAATGTTAAAAGTCAGGCAGTTGTGAGTTAATATAATCTTTCAATTTATTGTTGAATCTAAATCAATTATGCCATACATTAATGCATTTCTATAGAGAGAAATAATGCCCTTTATTCACGCTAGTAAAGCAATTTTTCATGAACCAAAACGATCCAAAATCAAACAATGTTTTCTATTAAAATACAACAATGCATTGTTCAAGTTCTTTTAACAATTAAAGACTTAAACAGACATTAATTAAGACATTAAATAATAACAAAAATAAATAATCAACAACAATAAATAATCAACTAATAAACAGAATATAAAAAAAAAAGGTAATGCACAGGTAGTGTGACACAATGTATCATTTATTCTATTGTGAACAAATATATTCTTCTTCTAAAACAACAAAAGTATAACTTATCTTTAGGAGCAATAATATCAATCGAACAACGGAAGTATTTCGAGAAGCAGTTACACTGTGAATCAGCAGTTTTCTCTTGACGTGTATTAAATGATGTTACATACGTTCATTTAATGTTCAGTTTCAAAAGTTACTTTCGAAAAAGTTTTTCTTCTGTTTGAATACCAAATAGTAAATGATGCATTCTGTTCACTCATTACTCCAAAAAACAAGAGAGAAAAATCAAATGGTTTCCTTCAGATTGATGTTACTTTCATGCCTGGCATCTAAACAAAAGTCCCAGTTTTTGGACGTGGCCCCAATCGCCAGCATCTGCTTGAACTTCTTTTTTGTGAAGTCTCTTCCTAATTCTGACAGTACTTTGCTTTTTTTTTTTCCAAAGAAATATTCATCAAAACCTTCATGAATCAACAAACATTTCAGCTGCAACCATTAGAGTGTATGATGTCCATGAAATACAATTAGCAGTCGAGCAAAAAGAGAATTTTGTTCCCGTTTTCTTCTTATAGAAATTTAAAATCAAAGGGGTTTCTAGCTGTTCTTTAACCTGCTACCTCCATCTCCATCTCTTCTTCTGATATCTGGCCACTGGTCTATTATAAAACCTTCATTTCAGTCGACGCCATCCATTCCGACCACACTCTCTTCTTTACCTCTCTCGATCTTGTCCAAAAATATATTGTTAATGAGGTGTAAACGAAGACATGTAGAAGTAAGACTTTATTCAAACCCAATTCTTCCATTTCTATTTTTGGTGAAGAGAACATTTCACCAGTGTAGGACTTTTTCTTTTGTTTCATGTTTGATGGAAGAAATGTTCTTGGCGAACAGAGACACAATAGTTGGTTACGAAACAGTCCTGGCTCGCTCTCAACTCTGCTCATTATCACTCAGTTGTGTTACTGTGGCCACTCTGCCCACGCTGTGATGAAAGTCAGACAACATCTCTATGGTGGGAAGAACACGGAAGAAATATTAACCGGAGCTCCGAGGACTCTAGGCAGCGTGATGATTATATAGAGAGCGTCTTCCAGAGGCCAATGCAATTGTAAATTGGAGCACATTATACTCTGGAGTTGTTTAGAGGGGTTTCAAATTAAATATTACAATTAAATGTTTGTTTTTTTTAATTAACTTTATGTTATCATTATAAAGAACAATATCCAAATATGTTACAACTAATGCTATATATAATACATTCTTTCAAGGGCAACTAAAGTTGAATTTAAGTGCGTCTTAAATAGATGTTGAACCTCTATTGTACTCATCAGTATGTGTCTGTTTGTACAAAACTCTCTTTTAATCTAAATATTAACATTAGAAAATGTGCCATAGCCCCGCCCACTGAAAACTCTTTTTCTGGAGATGAAATCGTGTCTATCATAACCACACAAACTCTCAAACCGATTGATCAAACAGAGGTGTGTCATCGCATGTCATCAATCTCTGGAAATCTCCACCTTCAAGGGACTCGTTGTACAAACAAAGCAGGGCGTGATTATAGCTGGCTGGAGGAGGAGTGAAGCCATTATTACATTATAATGGGATTGACTCTCGTAACCTCTTGTTTGCCCAGATTTCAGACAAGGGAGAACTTTATAAAGTAATAAGTTCAAAACATCATCATGATGAGGGACTTACTGCAGTTTGGAGAAGAAGATTTCAACATTTTTAACATGTGAGTGAGTTAGGAGAGCTGTGTTTTCAAGTTAGATAATTTTTTTATCTCCTTATTAATTTGCATTACAGAGATTAAAAAAAACTTCACACTGTTAAAAATAAACTGTCCATAAATGGAATTAATAACAATAAATGGACTTGAATAAAATGCATTATAAAAACCTTATATAAAGAAAGCAAATATAAATAAATAAAGACACAGCTCAACAACAACGTTCCCATTACACTCGGTGCACCGGAGGAAAAGACGTAATCAAGAATGAATGAACGAATCTCTGACGAGCCACTTAAGTGTTTTGATGTTTTAAATCAAAAACTCTGACTCACAAAAGCGTCTTCCAACATGATGCCACCCGTTTATCAGAACCAGACCCGTTTTCTTTTTCCTCCAGGAACGACCCGCTCCTGCGGGCGACTGCTTCGGTCCTGATCAATCAAACTGGCGGTGACAGAAGTAAACGGTTGGCAACAGCTGCACGAAGATGGAGATGTGTCACAACTCCAGATGGTGGTCGTGTTTTAAAGCGTAATCCTAATTACTTCAGGGAAAAGTTAAAACTGGTAACAGTTGCTGGTTCTCCGAGCCATCTGGTGACATTCTTGGAGATCCTCTTCTCCGACGATTTATGAGACGATAAAAAACAAAAAAAACAACAGAGAAGCAAACAAAACTTACGAGGGATGGAGAAAAAGAGACGTACACGACACCAACATCCAATACACCATTGATTCACTGGTTGCAATTAACGTGTTGCTTCTGTTCGCTGGAGCACGAATTGGGAACGCCAATAAAAATCGGGTTTCTCTTCGGAGAGTCTGAAACTAGTAACTCCCGATTCCATCCTTGACCCCCCCCCCGGTCAGTCCCATTGACCCGAGTGTCGATACACCTGCGGTCTTGCACTCGCTCAGGCGAGAGGATCCAAGCTGTGTTTTGTTTAACGACAGAATAAATCTGGCCTCACGCTCAAAGGCATTGATATCCTGACAATAACAATAGAGCCAAATAAAAGCGCTTCAGCGGTTCTCCTGGTCCCGCAACCGTCGCAGGATTGATCGTCGGGCTGGACGGCGAGTACAGGATGTTAACCAGAGAAGAGATGCAAGAAGATCATCTTTTTTTTCCTGGTCTGAGACAATCTTCTGATGTTGCTTTTTTTTTAACTTCTTTGGGAGGAGATGTCAAGTCATGAGGTGTCAAGCTAAGCAGGAAGATGGTGTGAAGGATGCGAGGTTGCAAATGAGGAAAAGGGAATTAGCTAAACCGCTAATGATGACTTTCAGTCGTGAAATGATAGTCGCGATTAGAGGATAAAACACCATTAGCAGGTGTTAAACTTTAAAGCTACAACACCGGGCTGGAAGAGAACTAGCAACAAACACTGTTTTTTAACCTTTATTGAGATCAAAAAATCAAAATAAAGAAAGAAACTATCTGGGTAAACTATTGATATAAAATGAGTGTTTTAAATTAAATAAAAATGAAAGAAGCCTTTGTTGAATTGCCTATAATTAATGAAGTAGTTAAGCAATTTAAAAAAAAAATGTAAATGTGATAGGAGGTGCCAGGCAAAAGCAGTCGATCATGAGATGGATGTGTGGATGTAAAATGTAGAGTTTTCTGTTAATCTCCTCATGATGACTTCCAAGAGCCAAATATTGATCCAGTTTAGATTCATTGAACCGTGAAGTCTTGCCATATAGAGAATAAAAAGTTATCAGAAAGTAACTACCGGTAATATAATTGCACAAAGCAGTAGATCATGAGATGATTTGTAAATGGAAATAAATCTGATAATCTCCTCATCATGATTTTCAGGGACCAAATCACTTTGATTGTTATTCAACTGTTATTTTTTTCAAGATTAAGGGTTAAAAACTAAGAAACATTTTGGCTAAACTACCAGACAGGAGTTGACTGGAAGAGGCAACACTTTTAGAAAAATAGAATAAACAGATCTTAAAACTAATGTATTAAAAAAAAAAAAAAAAATACACTAAATATATTTGAAATGTATACTTAATATTAAATAACAATAAAAAATATAAGAACCAAATAATATTCATTTTAAGATTCATTCAACTCTAACTAAAGTTGTACTCTGGGCTGAAAAGTAACATCATGCGAATACATTGATTATAAAAAGGGTGAGTTTATGGCATGTTAGTGTTTCACACGTGAAATAAATCCTTTGAGAAGAGGATTCTTCCATCACGCTCCTACTGCTCTGGGACAAATTCCTGAGAAGCTCCTGCTGTTCTTCCATGCATTGTAGACGACATTATCATGCGACTGCAGAGTCTCATTAAAACCAAGTGCTAATATGAGCTCGTCATGACCTGAACATTTGATTGTAAAACATAATTTCTAATGTTTTATTCACACTAGTAAAAGTAAGAACATTGTTGGAATAAACAATATTGGAATTGAAAAAAAAACACATTAAATAAATATTTACTATTTAACTAAACTAACTATAAAAGTTCTAACGTTGTTTATATATATATATATATATATATATATATATAAAGGCAAAATTAAGCTGGCATTGTACTAAACACATCTAAATAAATGTGAAATTCCTCAGTTTCCCCCCCAGTTTCTATAGTAACCCCACTTTTCTTAATAATAAAAATAACTAAAAATTCAATTTATCAAATTTAATGAGATTAACTACAGTATTAGTTAGTACTTTTGTTGTTTTTTTAAATAGTCAATTTCATTTAAATTTTGTAATCTGACTTGTTGTTTTTGTTTGTAAATTGCAAAAAAAAATTCAAATGAGTTCTGCTTGTGCTTGTGCTGTAACTCACAGCACTTTAAATAGACATGATGTCTAATTTTAATTATTTAGACAAAAGAACACATCGATATAAACGAAACTAAAGGTTGCACTGAACACTTGGGACTAGTTTCAAATACGGCTGAATGTAAATGACTAGAGCTGCATCTGTTTAACTTTGTTATAAACAATAAAATCTTGTATGAAGACACATTTTCAATGTCATATAAATATAAATCCTTTCCATTGATATTTTCTATTTCATATTTAAATCATTTCCTTTGATATTTTGAAGGTAAAAAGTAGATTAAATACATCAATTTCACATCATCATTGACATCCCAAGTTTGGATATAATCTTCATTTCCATCATATTATTTTGACATCCATTAATGGGCAATTGCACAGTGTTTTCACCCGAGCGTCTGCTTGTGTAATACTTGTATTAAATTAGCAGTATTCCTGTGATTAAAACATCTTTAAAGACGATTGTCATTGTACATCTCCAGATTGGGTTTAAGTCTTATCGCAGACCTGAAGGATGTGTCGCGAGCAATTGTTGTGAGGAACCACGACCGGCGTACGCCATCACTACCTTTAACTAAAGTCTTCCATTTTTCAAACTTGATAGCGCTGACAGCTCCGCTTTGGGAGGCTATTTGTGGGCTCAGTCCAGAATTGTTTTTCCTCTGGCTGCTCCACTGCCTGCACTCATTCCCTCAGACGCCTCTCAGGCATTCGTCATCCTGGTGTCTGGCTGTAGGCCTCGATAAACTTTTCCAGCACTGTTCGGAGGACTCCACCGTCTTCATGCTTCGCTTAACATTACCAGATGCTACGGAAGTCTGTCGCCTCTCAGCCGTGCAGAGCGACTCCATACTTCACTGCTGATTGAGAACTGAATGAACTGCTCCTGGGTTGATAAACAAAACACACACACACTATTAAAATCAATTCTTTTGCAAATTGACACCTTTTGCAACTGTCGAAACTTCTCCAGACGGTACAGATCTTTTCCTACAAGCTCTGAGACGGCAGGTCATGAGTTTTATTTATGAGATGTCCGTCCCCGTCTACCACCTCTCGGATGAATTCTCACACTGGCGTGAGAGGTGACATGTCTGCTGGTGACTCATCTGGTTTCCTTGGGAAAACTTAAACCTTCCTGAGAACCGAACATTCATTTGGGGTGTGTCGTCTATACTGCACCAGGCTGGATTTGTGTAGCTTCTTTAATATAGTATTTAACAATGCTTTTGTTATGTGTGTTAGCTTCTTGTATCAGAACATTTTATTTCAGTTCATTGAAATAGTCGTTTGGTATCATCATGTTGTTGTTGGTCTTAAGACTTCTAATGCGACATCATTTACACTCGGATCATTTTCATCAACAGAGATTTCTGACGTCATGAAGTCGTCATGTCTTAACGCAGCTCATCCATCCATTTATCCATCTTTCTATCAATTACCCATGATTCATCCATCCATTTACACTTTTGTCCATTATCCATTCATTGTTCTATCCATATCCATCTGTCCATCTATCCATATTTCATCCATCCATCCACATATACACTGTTCTATCCTTACTGTATATCCATCTATCCGTATTCAATTTTTCCATCCATCCATATACAGTGTATATACATTGTTATATCCCTCTATCATCCATCCATATATCAATATATAAACCCATCTATCCATCTTTACATTGTATATATAATATAAAATGTATATACATCCATTGATACATCAATCATTCATCAACATTTCTATCCATTTACCCTTCTATCCAACACCTATTTAAATATGCATTATTCTATCCATATATTCATCCATCCATCTATTATCTATCCATGAATCTTTCCATCCAATATTCGTTCTATAATCTATACATTGTTCCATCCATCCATAAATCCATTCGTTCAACTATCCACTACCTACGACTTCATACATCATTGATCAGTCCATCAACATTCCAGTTACCCATCCATCAATGCATTTTTAATCCATTTTCCCTTCCTCTTCATCATCCATTCATCTACACATTGTTATATTCATATATACTGTATATATATATATATATATATATATATATATATATATATATATATATCATTTTTAAATATAATATACACATACATCATCCATCTATATCCTTTTGTTCTATACATCCACACATTGTTTTATCTTTATATCCATCATGAATCCATTGTATGTCCATTATCAATCTATCCATATATCCATACATTTTTCTATCCATCATCCAATTATCTAAACATTGTTCCAACAATATATCCATCATCCACAAATATATCTTTCCATACATCTATTTATCTAGTCTCCCATCCAATGTAAATGTAAAAGAGTGTTATTATCCTACCATCAATCTTTCATACACCCATCCATTGGAAATATGTGAAGAATTTTATATACATGTATATTATATGTAATATGTATTATTCTTTGTGTTTTTTTTAGTCGTCTACAGGTGACTCACCAGCCGTGGATTTCATTTTAGTTTCTACTCGCTCTGATTCTTCTTCATTGTCCTCCATCACATCAACTACTAAAGTTCTCTTTAGCCTCAGAGAAAATGATGGGCCATTATCCGACAGCTCCATTGTGGCTCACTGACACAGCAGCGAGCCAAACAATAAACCTTCTTTCGGTCACAACAGTCGCCGCTCAGATCGTGATCTAACTTTATTTTATGCCTCTCCAAGATAAGGGAGAAAATGTACCAGATGTCATTCAGCTTCGGTTCAAAGGGACACTCCTCTAAGACCTTTTTTTAGGGACGATTACGACGACTTATTTTCTGCCTGGACTCAGTAGCAAAAAATGCCCTCCTCTGTTGTTTGAGGATCCAGTTATCCCCTGGATTGCACATTTTCTAAATGGCTGCTTATTGCACTAAATGCCAAAGCCCAAAGCGAAAGATGCCAAGAAGGAAAGGGATATGTGGCCCTCACATATAAACAGGAGGCACAGGAGCATGTTGGTACATGGACCAACGAGACAAACTTGTTTAACAGCTTAACGCTTAAGTGCTTCTGGAGAAGAAGACGAGTCATTGTTGTAAATGTGGCCGCTCTACGAGTCTTCCAGATTTAGCAGGTGCGGCTCCTGTTTCAGTGTGATAGTGGAATGAATAATGCACACACCTCTGTCTTTACGAAACAGCAAATAGAGGGCGAGAAGGATGGAAGCATAGAAGCAACAGCCTCATCATATGTAACAGAACACTTTTATACCCATTTCCTATGATATTTAAGCCCCTAGTTCACATCTTTAATTTTAATTTTTGTTCCACTTCTGAGAGAGACATTGTTGAGTTGGCCATAAGTACACAGCGTAAGTTGTTTACCTTAGATGATGCAAATTAGAGGAACATTTTATAATAACATAAAAAGACTATATTTCTCGAAGATGACTGTGAGAGTTCATTTTTCGCATTATTACTCACAATCAGATGTTGTTTCTTTTCCAAACAAGCAACTCTGGTGTGAATAATTCATGGATCTTCTCCTTTATTGATCATTGTTGTTGCCGTCTTTCAGGCCCAGACGGACGCTTGTTCCTCTTTACGACCCAGAGATTTATCTTTTTAGCAAAAGCACCTTAATCTAGGTGAATGATTGGAACCTTGTCATCTGTAATTAATTGATACAACTCAACTATTTTTGGTTAAAGTGGTCGAGAAAATCCCAAAAGAAAAAAGTTATTTAAAGTTTGAAACAGACTTGAACAGATGCAGTTTTAGATATTTATATCCTGATTTGTCTAAGACTCAAGTATTGTCTGCAATCTTTAGATTCAATTTTCAGGGCTAAATATCCATGTGTCATTTGGTCTGTATAATTCCGAAATAAAGAGGAAAGATCAACTCTATATAAAGCGCTGTAAATTAACACATCAAAAATCGATTCACAAGACCAATCAATGTCCACTTCAGGATGTGACTGACCATTGTTTTCACACCAACTACTCAAGCACAAGAAGACCAACAAACACTGAAAATAAATGGAGATAAGGGCAAGTCGCAAAACAGAAACTGTAAAGTAAGAGATTAACGTTTTAATTTATACATTAAGAAATGAACTAATGACTGAAATGTTTTAATCCCAATTAATTTAACAATTATAAACCTTTAATAAACACATTCATTGATTCATTTATGTATTATAAGGTATTTCAAATATTGAGTAGATTATATAAAAATTATATAACACTGTATTTTTCTATTGCTATACCCTTTAAGTTAACATTTGTGAGGTTGATGGTATTTTTTTATTTTTATATAACAAATGGTTATGAGAAAATTTCATTTATTATCATAAACATGATATTTTAACTTTTCTCTAAAATGTTCTTAATAATATTCTGTGAATTTTCGATTGTATTTATATGTCGGTACCCTTATATTTACGTGTTGTTATTATACTCAATCATAAACTCAACCATAATCAAAAGGAAAGTTTATAGAAGTATTTTTTGTCATTTATTAAATTAAATCTTGGCAGGGTTTGTCAAAAATGTCAAGAGAAACAAATGGTCAATATTTGTTTTCTATGTTTTTATGATATATACTGTAGATAATACATTGTTGGCAATTGTACCCTGTCATATATCACAATAAAAAAAAAAACAGTCAAATAAATATTTGTTTCTTAGGATACACATCTTCAATTTCTTTCCCATTCATATGAATCGCCCTAGTGAGCTAACTGTGCTGTAACTAGTGCTAGATGGACACTTGTACTAGTTCAGTCAATTAATATCTTTGATGGATTTGTAGCATGTTCAGTGTCCTATGTTTTTGAACCGTTGATCAAAAACAGGCGACATAGATTCTAAACATTACAACATCATAAGAACCAGTGTCAAACCATCTGCTGTACAAAAACATACAATTATCATCAGTTTCATAGAAAGCCATTCGTCACGATCAGTCTGAGTCGACTCCATTTGTTTCCATCACTTCTACTACTTAAGTTGTCATCAGGCTGTCGGGCAGAAAATGGCCGACCATTATCACACAGCGCCGAGTTCATTCTTTATAGTCCGCTCCATTGCTTACCAGAGAGGAGTCCGCCATTATGGCTCTATTATTCCTTTACCCTCATTTGAACTGCCAACCCTAAATGCTTCCAGAGCTCACTCCTGAGAGTTCGAGCACCAGGTGGGTGGCGAAGATTGATAAAGGACAGAAAACGCTCTCAGGTTTTTTTATTATCTGGAAAGTTATTCTCTCAGTATTAGGAGGAAGGAGGCGAACGATGTAGATATG
This sequence comes from Callionymus lyra, assembly GCF_982586985.1. NCBI lineage: Eukaryota > Metazoa > Chordata > Actinopteri > Syngnathiformes > Callionymidae > Callionymus > Callionymus lyra. Next base: position 10,764,873 of record NC_141825.1, on the reverse strand, counting down.
TTAACTGATAAACTTTGATAGCTTTGTTACTGACATTTTTGCTAGAGCAGTCTTTACAATGTCAGAGTCAAATTTAAGCCAAACCTTCCCAAGCCGTTAAATGTTTTGTTAGCGATTAAAACGGACTCTGCATAATACAAAACGGGATGGCGGCATGTTGGCACTCAATTCCACGATCATTGTTTATTGTCCGGAGAGCGAGCGCTCTCCCTCCCCATCACTCACCCGGCCCTCGTAAACTCTCTCCAAGGCCGGACAGACGAGACAGCCGCACATTTACGGCCACGATAGCGGCTGGAGGTTAACAATAAAGACTGGCTTGCTCGGGGTTCACGAGCCGCCGTAAAATCATCACTCGATGATTAAAATCTGTGTGAGGTGGAAGATAAAGACGCTGCATGTCCTCCTTGTGTTCACCTGCTCCGAGTCTTCATGATCTCAGTTATTGCACCATGACTATCATTTAACAAGCGTGTCAGTTGACACACTAGACTGTATATATATATAAATTAGAATTAATGACAAAACTACACACGCCAAAAGACAGTCAAACAGGCTCTTTTGACTTTATGGAATTAAATCAATAAATAAATGTATTTATATTTATTGACTACACAGGAAATAGACTTGTGTGAGTTCGGTCAAATTTTAGTTCAATTTTTTCTTTTTGAAGTTTCATTACTTTCACTTCTAATATTCAAAAGAATTTTAAGGCCACATTACTTTTCAAAAAGGGTTGATTTAGTACATTTTTAAATAAAGTTACATGTTATTTTTTATTATTGCTAAAAAGAAATAAAAAAATAAAAAAGAAGCATCTTTCTGGGTGAAAATTGCTCTGTTGAAGGTTGTTCTGAGAGAAGGTCTTCTACAACTAATTCGAGGCAAAGGTTTTGAAACCGTTTCAGTCCAATTCAAAAAGTCAATGTCATGTGACCATCTTGAAATGTTTGATTATTGCGCTGTATTTTTTAAATTCATTTCAACCAAAGTGAAGTTTTGTTGTTGAATGGGCAACACTTTATGTATGTCAACAATTATCTGGAAACATTTGAAAAAGGCAACTAATGTGTTGATTTAAGTGTCTCTTAAATAGATGTTGGACTCTATTAAATCATCAGTATGTGTCCGTTTGTACAAATCTCTCTTTTCATTAAAATATTCACATTAGAAAATGTGCTTAAGCCCCGCCCACTGAAGACTACATTCTCTAGAGATGAAAACCTCCTCAAGGGACTCCTTGTATAAACAAAGCAGGGCCTTCTTTGCTGCTGCAGGAGGAGTCAAGCCATAATTACTGTACATCATAATGGACACGTAACCTCTCCTTCGCCGATATTTCAGACGGGGGAGAACTTTATAAAGTATTTACTTCATAAAATTGCCACGTTGACGGACTAACAGCATATAAATCCGTAGAGTTTGGTTTTCACATCACCTTAATTTAGTCTCTATTAATAGAAGGTCATAAAGAGTTTTTTGTTTCATAATCCTACTTTCTGTTTCAGGAGAGCCAGTTATAAATATGCTATTTGTTTGGGCAACAAGCTTATGGGAAATAATCTCTGTTGGTTTACAGTTTAAAATCTATGGCCAACAACCATCGACAGGAGGAGCTCGATTTTAAAATCACTCCTTCACCACCTACAGTCACGATTTGCTGCTGGAAGTTGCTTCACTAAACATTAATTCAATGTTAATAATCCCCAACTTCCTCTAATCGGCTTCCCTCCTGTGTATTTTATCATCCCGCAGGCTTTTTAAATCCCCAACATTCCTGTTTGCCTTCATTACTCTCTCTGCTCAGCAGGTATTGGTATTGAGGGGGCCGACCCGAGCGACAATCTGCCACCGAGGCAGGGAGCGAAGTATAAACCAGTACTTGCTTAGTATTAATGGCAGAGATGGAAGAGCCCTCGGCAACACTTTTCTATACAACCTATGACAAAATTGGTTCTTGGTTCACTTAATGACACATTAAAGACACACTTGAGTGGATGGGAGTGAGGACTGAGGACTTCAGGTCTGAATAAGGTATGCTCTTTGTCGCTAACTATCTTGTATCTTATTGTCTTGTTAAGTTGATATTTGAGTCTCACACGGATCTTGTACTGAACTTTGTCAGGGACTTGTCAAGGATATAAATAGAGGTCTGGAATGAAAACAAGGGATGTATCGGTGTGTGTCCTAGTCTGGTTCAGACAACAATGTCTGTCCAAGTCCTCGTCTGTGTTCTGCTGATGACAGTTTAGTTCAGTCTACAGAAATGGAACAGAGTTCCTGCTCTTTGTCTTGGTAATCTTTTGTTTCGTGGTTCAAATGTCTCCGGTTCTCCAGAGTCCCCATTTTAAGGTGAATTAATGCATTACCAATAAAGCAGTCTCAAGGCATGTTGACTGCTTGATGGGATCATTGAGGAGCAGATCAGCCAATGCAAAGAACATGGATCAATGTTGTATTATTTAGGTCTCACATTTTAGTTTGTGTGGTAAGTTGGCCTTGGTCTTTACCTCATTATCAAAAAGTCGTACTCTTGTTTTTGTCTCGGCAAACTCCTGTCTTGGTCGTGTCTTGATCTTGGCTCATATGCTCTTGACTATGATTCTATTTTTGGTCTGATTTTGTGTTATTTTACCCTAACGCAATACAAAAAAACACACAAACTGTTCCAATCATAAAACACTTATTTTCCCCTGCTGCACGATCAGACAGCATATCAGATATATTATCCCGCTTTTGTGTGATAGAGCAGATACACTCTCTCTCTGTCGGCCCCCGACTGTGTGTTTGCACTAAACACTGCCAAGATGCATTAAGGCCATTTTGTTATTTTAGGCCTTCTATTAATCCTGAGTACACGCTGCCTCTGGGGTTGATGATGTTTGTTTTGTGAAGTCCACATTGTCTGCATTATCCCACATGGATGACTTGAGTGAGCGGTTAGCGCTGAACTCAAACGGAAGCCAGCCAACTTTCCATAAAACTCATGAGCAATATGTTTAACCCACTGACTTTTCCTCAGCTGTATACAAAAAAAAAAAAGGGGTAAATGCCAAAACACTTTGTTGACCTTCCCTGCTTCTAAGGTTGTCCGTTATGCAATTTCAGATTTTACAAGTGAGCTGAGTGATGGTGAAACTTGAGAAGAACTCGACAGCGAGATGTAAAAAAGCACAGAGACCGACTCCAGGCGGTGGAATAATGGATCAAAGAGCTGCTGGAAGAGCATACATTATTGATAAGTGGCTGGTTATAGTATGAAGTTAAATTACATAGACAACGATTTTTAGGGAAGTAGCATACTTCAAAATAAAAGCGCTCTAATAAGCAATAATACCAGGTCGATTTTATTTCTCCGCTCTGGAATGTTATTCCTGCAGGACTGTGGAGGAACATTTAGGCTCCGACTTAACATTCGTTCTGGACCTCAGTCGACTTATTTCCGGCAATTCCGTATTAACGATGCAACACAACATTTCTGCTTCAAATCAAACACTCCAGCTGGGATTTTATTTATTTCTTAACTTTTCTGAGCGAATCAAAATCCACATAAACAGCTTTATACAAATACACTTTGGCTGCCTCAGCAAAAAACCCTGAGAGGAAAAAACTCCCAGGCAGGTTTAATGGCAACAAAAGTCCACATGCTGCATGCAATTTTATAATTTAATGGGAGGAAAGTAGCAGCTCTTATCTCTCCAGGCACATTTCTAGAGCTGTCACTTATATTGATATTAGAAACGTCTTTATTTTTTACGATAAAGTCTATATCAACCTGCATTCAAAGCACCTTTTTTTCAGATCGCTGACAGCAAAGCAATAACAGAAGTATAGGAGTTTTAATTAGAGACAACGTTAGCGATTCATTTTCAAGGTCCCGTCTGTACGTTTTTCATATGTGCAGACGCATCAATACATTGTGTTATTTAATTACACAATTTCTACTACAACAGGGATTCCAGATGTCTCCATGCTGGCGTGGCCTACAGGTACAAAGTTGTCAGTTGATTGTCTTAAATGTTTCGACTTTACGAGACAAGGACCATCATCTGCAGCTCAAAGTCCACTGGAGAAAGATAGAAAGTCACATCGGACTGGGTGTAAAATTGCTTAAGTATAATATGTGGATTTTTTTAAAGAAAATGTGTTCACCTTTCTGTTGTCTCTGGGTCAAGATGATCCAGAGCCCCGAAAACAAAATGTGTTTGTGGTAACACTTCCCCCGGTGAAAACACATCGGTTCACTTTGACCCAGAGATAACTCAAGTGTTAAGTGGCTTATCCAGTAAACATCAGAATAATTTGTCACTTGCTAGAAAGTTTGCTTGCTTTTGCATTGAAAATTATGTTTTTTTGTTACTGTAAGAAAAAAAAATCCAGAAGTGGAACATTACCAAAGCTTTAAACTTAAAATTGTATTCTATATGTAATGTCATTTTTAAATATTGGTATAGAAAAGAGTTTTGTTCAGGAGACGGTATCAGTAGCCGTATCGAAAATGTTGTATTAATACCAAGCCCTACATACACCCAGAGAAAAGTTAAATCCCAATTTCAATAATTCACTACCTCCTTAGCTTATAATGGAGTAGATCCAACCCTGCCTGATTAAAGGCCTCATCATGGTCATTTTCTGATTTAATTCAATCCTTGGCTCCGGCTCCTGCAAATAGAAAACCATTTCCATCCTTATAATTGTTTGTAATCAACTTGTCCTAGAGTTTGTAAACTACAGACAGCAGTAGCAGGTCTTTATTCTTTCCCGTACACGGCTCACAGATGAACTCACTTTTCACCTTTTCTCTGAGTGACCTCTGAACCAAGCAGTGAAATACACTCGTACTTGCGAAGGTTTTTTTAGTTTTTAAGTCACTACCTGACACACTTTGAGAAAAACAACAATCCACAAAGAATATTTTTCAACGGAAGTCTTTTTTAGTGATTTAACGATTGGCGGTGCTCTAGTGATCCATCCGTCTAGCCCACAATACACAAGACAGGAAGTCATTCCGAATCTAGAGTGAGCGAACGACTGTCCTTAACTTAAATCCTTAAGACCCGAGCATTGGGTTGATGATGTTTCATTCAATAGCTAAGGAAATTGTTTCGATACAGTGTCCTCATTTTCAAAGGCCTTCAGTAGAAACTCTTGATCTAGACTTCTATATATTTGACACCAAACCACTTATTGAAACTTATTGAAATCTGAACTCAAGACACTGTTTCGTGACGTCTTGACGACACATCAATACTACTTTTGTCATTTTTATTAGTACTAACTTGTGTCCTATATTTATGCAATGTGACACAACAGACTGTATTGTACACACTTGGCTTCTTTTTGAAAGTTTTGATACCATTAACTTGTTTTGGAATTTACAAAATGAAATATTTTGCTGACAATTCTGCTGTTTTTAATATTAAGGCTGACTGGAATAAGCCTGTTTAAAAAGGCAATAATATAAGAGCTTGCAATTTCAAGAGACACTAAAAGTTCAAGACCTAAACAAAATGTCTATCTCAGGCTAGTTTTTTGTGTGTTTCCAGCTCGGCCTATGGGATGGTGACACTTAAACACCAGAATTACATTTAATTTGTTAATTTGAGATGCAATATGAGGTGGGGAAATCTAAAGAGTGGGTCTAGTTGAAATAAAGCGACTTAAACTTTATTCTTCTTCGCTAATTTCCCCATTAGGGAAACGCCAGCTTCCGCCACTTTATGAGAGAAGTGAAGCTAAAGTGGCTGCCAACCACTGCTCATAGTGTCCACAGAGTATTGCGTTAGACAGGAAATTGTGTTCAGCAGGAACCTTCAGTGATATTGTCGACAACATAGATAACAGGACTAATTAGGAATTTACACTAATGGACAAGTACGTTTTACTCTTTCAACAATAATTGTCCGTTTGAATTAAAGCATAGAATTAGTCATCTAAAAACGTACTGCAGGTTTATATTCTCAGAGTGATGTTCAGATAGAAAGAGGAAATATACAATAGCAAAAAAAATACAATTAAGTGCATGAAAAAAACATCACCACAACGCTGAATAAGCAAGAGCTCTGGACTGACAGTTGTTTTTTGCATCTTTGTATATTTGATTGTATGTTGACGATGGTGTTCTGTATATGTGCGTCTCCTAGCTTTTAGAGACTTTTTGAAACAAGAGTTTGTTTTACTCATTTTTAATAGTCAAGGGTCACACGCGTGTATGACTGCTAGAGCGCGCAGCAGAGTGATTTTGAGTGTACAACAACCAAAACACACTCGCTCAAACCGATGGCAGTAATATCACTCCATAGACATCCACCATGATGTGACATGCGTTCCAAATCCCACCCCGTGATGACGGAATGGCGTAATCCCGCCCACGGCGTGTCGGCTCAGAGTCATGAAACTGTTTGTAAACAAGTCACCCACCAGGTAATTTTCATATATAAGGCGCTACGGATTACAAGGCGCACTGTTTTTTGAGCAATTTAAAGGCTTTTATGTGTGCCTTATAGTCCGAAAAATACAGTATGATATTTCAGAAAAAAATCATGGATTATTTTTCTAAATAAAACACTTTTTACACAGTAATATTAAATAGAACATACTTTTTATTTTCTTTCTGTGGGGCCCGGTCCACGAACTGGGGACCCCTGATCCAAAAAATACTTTCTCTTCATTAAAAGATTAAAGGCACAAAACCACATGAATCTACTCTCTTTAGGTCCGAGATATAAAAGTATCGTATGCTAAATTTAACCTTAACACAAATATTTGTTGAAAACACTGTCGTTGTAAGAAGTGACATGACGTAGTCATCTTTCGGCCACATTGACATTCTGCAGAGAGACAACGGAAAAGAGACTCACTGCTCCCTCGTCCTCCCGGCTGTCGCTGGCGTCTTCGCTCCTGTGGTGCCCCGCCGAAGAGCGAGCGTCCCTCTTGCGGCTGGCGTCCGTCCCCTCCGTCTGCCTGTCTCCATCTGAGCCAAGGTGAAAACACAAATAGTGCTTGAGAGCCAGGGCGACATTTTGTCATGAATTTTAATGAGCCGAAATAGCTCCAAAGTCGTCGTTCGTCATTGTATAGAAAAAAAAAAAAAAAGTAAATGTTGGCCTCATAACAATAATCCTTGGCTGGGAAATTTAATAAGTCGATGCAAGTTTTCAGGGGATGTTTGAGAGGAGATAAAAAGTAATTGGAGAAAGAAAAACAGGAAGTTGGAGAGAAGATGAGGCAAGTTTATCTTTCACAGATGGATGATGGGAGCAGCAGAAATTATGTACAGTTAAAATTAGGTCTTTATTGATCTAAGGTGAAGTCATAAATAAAATGCTAGACAAGCACTGGGATGGTGCATTCCTCTGCCAAAGACAACATTTCACATGGCTTTATAAAACAGCACTCAACAGTTCTACTCATTTCTTAAAACTTCTGTGATTAAAAAAGGAAGTTCCCTGACCATTAAACCTAAAGGTCCCCGGTTTCAAACTCAAATCTGGATTCAAAAAAAGGAATAGACAATATTGCACTGTTACTGCCGGTTATCGACAGTTTTAGTACATTTTGTTCGGCCCTCAATCTTGTTTTCTAAAATATATTGGCCACTTGTATGATTGATTTCGACAGACCTGTTGTATGTGGTGAACCAATGGGCCACTGGTGAGTTAAGCTCTGCTGCATTCCAGACTTGGTTCGTACATTAAAATAATATCAAACGAACAATGATAAATCCTTTTGTCACAAGACTCACGTTGAAGTTGATTTCTTATATTGATTCAATGTAAGATTTATGACGTCAAGTTGTCCTGTTCTATATAGCGTAGGACGCGTAAACAGCAGCTTTCAGAAGCAACGGGCGAATAAAGAGTCCTCAAAATAAAATAAAATAAAAACAAAATTCATGGAGCCAAGATCGAAGATCTAATAGTTCGATGTCCAATACAATTGTTAAAAGTTTCTTCTATCTTCTGTTTATCTATAACAGCTGTCAGGACAAACCCGATTGCAGAGGCAGGAAACAGAATTAATGAACTACTTTATTATGAAAAGGCTCAGAAAAAGAGCAGACACTGATTTAAAAAGTTACAAAAACATCGGGCAAACTGAAATGAATAGACACTACAAGAAGGCAACACAAGTACCAGTAATGTTTGACAAAGAAGAAGGTGAGACGAAGACACAGGTGACACGAATCAGGGCAATCAGGTCGGGAGCACAACAGGAAGTTGACGAACACACGGGGATCAGGACTTCACAATAAAACCAGGAAGTGAGACAAATGGTCACATACAAGACAGGACATGACAACAGCCAGATAGAACAAAAACACAATCTACAGGGTGAAGGTGATAAACAACGCTGACTTTTAAAATGCACATTTTGAACAATATAAAATAAAAAGCTCTTTGAGGTAAGCATATGGTAAACACATTTTTATTCTAAGTACTAAATGTTTGAGAGAAAAAGAATTCATGAATATTTGATGCAATAAAAAGGAGGATATTCAAGCCCACGCAGGTAATACTACTGTTAACAGCTACACATTGAATAAGGCTCCTCGGAGCTGCCCGTGATTGTGTTTTCAAGCAACAGTTTGACTTTTTTTTTTTAAACATTGATTTAAATGTGATACTCGCTGGCTTTTGCGATGTCGCTGTGCCTCAGATGGGCTGCAATAATAGCTGGCGCCTGTGTCATTGACTCCGCCATTACAATCAGGATGGAGGGTTTCGCAGACCACAGATGTATTACACCGATAGTGGGTCTGTGCCGGGTGAGGAGCGCACACACACACACTCACACAAACACACAAACAGAGAGAGAGATACACACACCTGGGTAAAGCTTAACGTGAAAATAAGATTACAATTTTAGTACATAAATACAAAATGGATAGAGAAATGGAAAAAAAATTAAATAAACCTCATGTTAATAAACTGCAGTACTCTATTTTGTGAAGCACAGTAAAGTTATTTATTTGATTTGTTGAGAAAATGTGTGTTGTTCTATTATATATTTACATTTAAGAGGGTTTTCTTTCATTAATATTTGTATTTATTTTCAAAACAGTAAAACAATTGTACATTTTTGAGTCGTTTTTCAAACATTTTCCAGGATGTTGCAAAAATACCGCGATAATATTGATAACCATGATCATTTTGGTCAAAACTAAAGTGACATCAAACAGAAATGTCTTCCCACTTTTTTTTTAAATCTACAACTGTAAAGTAACAGAACATTTCCACCTTCTCAGGTTTGATCCAATGAGATGTAAGAAAAAGAGTGAAATTATCTCATTGAAATTAGTTTATTTTTAATTTTATGTAGCTTTTTTTATAGCAAAATCCTGAATGATGGGTGTAAAAGGTACCTTAACATCAGCCTGCCTACTTATTTACATGTTAATTTAAGTCATTCAAGCGAGTAAACCATAAGTCAATGGCTCCTCAGATCTCCGTTTAAGCATATTTCTGTGCACATTAAGAGCAGAATGAGGTGAGGCCTCGTCTCGACTCCATTAACGCATGCGACCACAGCAGGAGCGGGAGGCGGAACTCTCACATCACACCAATTTGGAAGTAAAATAACTCTTGCCGCACCGAAGGAGGGAGAGAGGAACAGAATAAAATCTCATTCAGGCTTCATATTTGAATTACAAAAGGACTTTTGTTATCAAGCAGACACGAAACATTCTCTTGGAAATGAAAACACCTTGTGTATTTGTTGTTGCTGTGTGCTTACCACGCGGCGGAAATATATTTGTGTGAGGACAGTAATCTGCTAAAGCTGAGAGAGATTGATTTGATGTCTGCACCGCTCAGACGGAGAGACAAAAAGACATTTATTTGACCTCCAAACCAGACAGAGATGAAAAATTGTCAATATACCCACAAATGTAACCACAAAACACGACTTTGTCAGAGTCTGCTGTACAACGAGGACGAGTATAGGAGCACGATAAGAAAATCATCTGAAGATCAACACCTTAAGGAACAAGGAGCTAGTCTTGGACTCTGGGAGGTCCAGACCACAACCAAGCCCAGGATTGCAGAAAGTACTACGCACAGTGTGGTCGGACAAACATCTTGACTGGTCATTTAACAGCATCTGTACAAGAAGGTCCAAAGTAAATTGTACTTACTTACTTAACTTAGATCATTGAAAGTCCTCTGACAGTTGCAGAAAACAGAACACACTACACATGGATGATGCCAACAACCTCCTACACACTGACCACGAATTGAAATCTTCCTGTTGGACTTTGGTGTAAACTGAACTTATTTATTTATATGTTCTTCTGTTCTGTTAACTGCTGTGTAGCGATCGGAATTGTAAGGGAATAATTAAATACTATATATATATATATATATATATATATATATATATATATATACACACAAGTACAATTGAAAATGTATACTAAATATTTGTGTGTTTTCTGACCATGTCTGTGTTCAAAGAAATTATTCAAATGTTTATTTCTCTCCCTTTTTTGTATATGTCTCTTATTTCCGTGTTCTTCTCATTGAATGAGCAACAGATTAGCTAATTGGCTAGTAGTCAAATTGGAGGTGTTTCGATTTTCATTTATTTTTTCTGAGGAAAACAACAGTGAGGTAGACAACTATATAATTAAAAATATTATTAATAATTCTTTTAATATATTTGGGAGAAAATAATGAGAAAATAGTTGCCATTTAGTGGGCAAGAAAATAAAAATTTTTACGTGCAAGCTAACTTTGTATTATCCTCTATGAGTACAACCCAACAATAATAAAAAATAATCAAATAAATAATTGGAATTGCTTTGTGACACGTCTTTGCAAAAAAAAGTTGTTTTCGTTGTTTTTTATTCATACAGGTCTGGCAACCTTCACCACTACTTGAAATTAGTAATTTTGTCGTTTCATTTTTAGTTTTTTGTAGTCATTACTGTTAGAACGGTTTGCAATAAAGTCAGGACTTGACATCGCAAAAGTACACTTTGTATTTTCTTTCTCCAAATGTTGGAACTCACAACATTGTTATTTAAGTCCGCAGGGAGTTTTTGTCCACGAGAAAGTGACAGTTTACAGTTTCAGCAGCAGTTGTCTCTCTCTCAGAGTTCCTGTGTTTCCTCCATCCTCTTCCTGTCAACATTTCGGAAAATAATGGGAAGCCACGATTCCTCTCTACTGCATTTTCTCCTCTATTAACAGATGTAGCGCTGCGACATCATGACATGTACACCTGTTCGCCCCCAAGACCTTTTCCTGCAGGTGTTGGATCCGGTTTAAAACGCAGAGGATTTCATTTCCAACATGGCATTTCAACTCGCGCGAAGAGTGTGAAGCAGGGAATACGAGGTGACCTTTAAGAAAAGTTCGAGCGTGGAGGACTCGGATGCCGAACCGTGAGAGGCTTTCTTCCAGTCTCCAATGCACGCTCTAATGAAGTAATGACTGGCAGGTTAATGGAAAACCGCCAGAAGCTGACAATCCGGGTGAATACTAATCATTCAGGAGACACTTCCCTCAAGTTCAGCCACTTATGTTAAACACAGCAGCACTTTCTCCGCAGAAAAACATGTTGGGATTAATACATACGACAATACCTCACCAGGTTATTTACCCTGGTTAGTTTTCTTGCTTTCACTTGGTTCTTGTTGCCAGGATACATATATTCTGTAGCTATATATATGAATAATGAAGTATCTGTCACTCAGATGGTAATAATATCGTCTACAATGCGACCTTGTCAAAAACAATAAAGCTCGAAAAAATTTACTTTACGTATCTCTAACTGACAGGAAAGATTTTAGTTTTTTAAAGAGGAAAAAACAGCTTCATAGAGCAATGTTATTAAAGCCAATGTCGGTACGGTTTAAAGGGTGTTTCTGGCTCCCCCTGGTGTTAGAAGAGTATCAATACAAATGTACGTAAAAAAAAAACTGTCAGTTTCAGTCGGATTCCGGACGAATCTGGCAGGCCTAAAATAGGATTGGCTGATAAAATTGTGCCCAGTCAGTTGAAGCCGGGGCGACTAACTTCAAGGGAAGGAAGTGAATGGGTCACTTCTTTCTCACTTTCTCAGTCAGGTCAAGAACTATCCTTTTCAGTGCAAATTCAAGAAAACTGAATGTAAACAGGAATTTAAACGAAAGAAAAAAACCTGGGGGAAAAAAGCACCACCCATAGAGTATGTGCCAATAGTAAAAATGTGTGTCTGAGATCCAAGCAAAAATGTTTAGCTGTGAAAGTGAGCTCTCTGAAGCCAGCCTCAAGTGGACACTTGATGAACTGCACGTTGTTGCACTCTCACTTGGCACCAGGGCAAAGATACGTTATGAAGAGTATTGTAAATATAAATGGATTTTTCCTAAATTCAATCAATAATGGCTCGAAACATTGACAAAAAAAGTTACAATAAACATGTCAAAATATTATTTAGTGCTGCTTTAAGTTCCAGCTTGAGCCTTTAATGAGAAATATGTTGCAGCCCCCATGACTTCAATCCAATATCCCACTTGTTCAGACTCACCAGCTTTACTGCTCCAGGGCTCATCCTAAAAATAAATAAGCCGATGAATGTCAGCAGGAGAAGAATTTAAAATAAACGTAAATACGAATATTTCAGGAAAATCAAGAAGTCAAGAATCTTAGCTCGAAGTAAGAGCTGCATACAGGAAATAAAGTGGTCCATCTTTCCCAAGGTCACTGATACATTACTCAGCACCAGCCATGAAGACGAGCTAGTTGAGGCAAACTAATATGGTACCTGGTGTCAGCGGAGAGGATGTGAGCGGCGGAGAAGGGATGCGACACTTCTGTCGCTTACTGTCATGTTCTAAACCCACATGCTTGCTGTTGCAGCGGCTGTTTTGTCATTAACGCTGATTCAAACGAACATCGTGACACTATTCTGTTGCTCCGCTGCCACAGACAAGAGAAATTGAAGATACTTCTTCCATAAATGTAAAGAATCCTCCTTCATTTTCGTAGACGGACCGACAGGCTATTTTGTTTTTTTGAATCTGCACTCGAAGCGCCAATCCAGCGTGACAGACTGATTAAAACGTAAAACAAAAAAGAGCTCTTTTTTCGAATTCATGTGGAGAACATGCACATGTAGTATCTCACCAAAAAAAAAACAACATTTTCTTCAACTTCACCTGAGTATTCTCGAAATAATCGCTTCGGTACAAGAGCTTCTCTGAGTCCCTTTGGTAAACAACTAACGGCACAATGGCCCTCCTGCTATTTCTATTCAAGACCGCGGCTCTTGTTGTTTGCCAGCAATGTGTTGCGGGCTGTAAGCTTTGAAAAGAAAAGAGCCGAAGTGATAAAAGCGGCGAAAAATGAAAGTGTCAAAATGTCACGCATTCAAAACAGAACCACAGTGAGTAGCAATCAAACAATTAGATTAATAATGTTTACTAATAAAACATAATTGTCTCACAATACAAAGGGTGTTTGAAATTACATTTTATTCAACAAGGTTTTCGTAAAAAAGTATCCTGAAAATGAGTGGTTACAGACTTGGCCTCAACAAAACGTTGGCGTCACATGGTTATGAAAAATAATCTTTTCATAGACCTATGTAGGACATACCTCTGATATGTTTTTAACCCTGTCCTGATTGCAGTTCCCCTTTTGTCATTCTATTTCATTTTTTTGGTTAACAATGCAATAAGTTCTTGGCCTTATCCGAAGACCTATATGGATGTAAATAAAACTACAGTAATGTAAATTTCAAATTCTGGCTAAGTATCAGTCGGTAAATTATTTTGGTGAGGCTTGCTGATGGGAAAGTCCTAAGCTAAAGTATATTTATCCAATTTACTTAAACACATTTAATGATATTATCTCACTGATTGTACATTTCCATCACTGCTTATATAATATAATATATTAAATATATGATGAACAGCTTGTGAAACTGTGATATAACGGCGAACTAACAGCTCTGTGCTTCAGAAACAAATGTATAGACATGTAAACTCTTCTTCTTTCTTTAAACCAGGTCTGATTTCTATTCTTTGTTTAAGTTAATAATAATAATAAACAGTTGACATATTGAATCTAAAAAAGTTTACCACCTAACCTAGTTTTTTATACACTTATTACTTATTTAACACTCAATCACAAATCTCAAGTTGTTGTTTTTTTATTTATAAGCAATTGCTGTGATTTTTCTTGAATCCAAAAAGTAGCTGAAATGAGGGAAATCTTCTGTATCTAATGTTTATTAAATATTAATTTAATCAAAATAAACATATTTAAAGTTTTATAGAATTCTCTGTCCCCTTGAAATTCACTAAATGTTAACCTCAAGCTAAAGTTTGAGGTGAAAAATAGTACTTAGCTTATTTTATTTATTTGTTCAAACAATTTCAAAAGGATTGTTTCAACCTACTCACAAAAATAGTTCAGTAATGCCATTTTTGATTAAAAATAAAACTGAAACATTCAAGTTCATTTCAACATATTATCTGTATAATGGTCTGAGATGCATGTATAAAATGGAAAAACAAAAAACGCTTCATCTATTGCTATCGATTTCTGCACGAGTGCTAAATGCTGCAGCCATTAGTCCATATTTTGAGATTTACTGCAAACACCAGATACACATTAATGATCTCACTTACAGTGGCATAAGTGGCACCGACCACAAAATCATTACTCTCTCAAAGGACATCATCTCCTACAATGAACGCTATAAGCTGGCATTTAAAAAAAAAATAGTCTTGCAGTGATCCAGAAGAAGCCGGAGGTATCAAGGGGGCTGTTCTGTGTGCGAAAGTGCTCCAGCACATTTATCTGTCTTGTCCTTAACGGCAAAAAAACCCACTGAACCTAAGTGCAATTCTTGCAACTCAATCTCCTAACCAACCTTTGCGTATCGATGATAAGACGCGAGCACTGCAGGTTTTTTTTCCTTTCTTAGTCGACAATATCCCGGGTCGACACGCCCGCCTGCTCCTCTGAGAGCCGAGGAGCTGTATTTAGAGTTGCCCTTCGTCAAACCTCTATTGTACCGAGCTTCTTTTGACCAACTCATGCTGTCTCCACATGACCTTTGCGGTTGTTTTTCCGCCTGCTGAACCGCTGCTGACTGCACACTTCATCATTTTTTTCAACCTGTGGTAACGGCCCGGGACTCTGAGCTGCTGGTTCAGCTCCCACTACGAGCCGAGCATCACGCTTGATTGGAGTTGATGTGAGGGAGTTTGGAGGCAACTTTAGCACAAAAATAAAACGGATCAATAGTCGTGTTGTTTTCAGGGCTGGAGGAAAAAACAACTTCAACCACATGTTTTTCCCCTTTTGGCACGTTGTCAATCTCAACAATTTTGATTCGTATGTCGAGAGGTTTTTGACTCAGAGCAAATATTGGATTACAAAAGCACCTTTGATTTAATAGATTAATCAAAGAAAATGAAAATATCATTTGTGTACTAATATATTATCTCTCTCACATGTATCAGGTTTACACATTTTCATACACTTCATGTTTCGTCTGCTGCTGGAGTTGCAGTTTCCTGATCCGTCCAGGGACAGAGCTGCCTTGCACAAATTCTTAAACTTTATTTATTTATTTATTTAATCCAAAACCTTGATAACAAAATGGTACACTCAGCATTTATTAATGAGGCCACATAGTGCATTACACTCATTTATTGAGCAAGTAAATAAACCAGTAAAATGCCGGAAATAAATATGTCCATTAAACAAATAAAGTATATATTTTATATCTAAGTAAGAATGGAAAAAAAATTCCATATCTAAACTTCCAACTTAAGCGAGTTCGATTGTTAAAATCTTTGTCAGTTGTTAATACTTTGCGAACGAATGACTCACAAATCAAACTTGTCACAGTAACAGTACTTTCAGAAAAATCCAGATATGTTGAATAAAAAGATATATATATATATATTGTCCAAACTTTAGAAATGTAAGTTTTATACTTTTAATGTATTTTTCCATAAAGTTTTCTCTTGTTTAATTGCTAAAGCAACGTCTCAGCCAGATGAACCATCTGTACGGCAGATGGTAGACAATGTCGATCACCAATGTCAATGCTTGTCTTTTTTTTGTGTCTCCTTTGAGCATTTTCAAAAGTATCAGTTTGACAGCAGTAAAGGGAGTAAACGACGCCCATCCCTGGATACCACAGCGCTGAACTGGGTTATATTAAAAAAACTAAAAAAAAATTCATTGCAAAGAATTGAACATTTTGGTGAGAGAAAGAACACTTTTTAAAAATGACCTTAACAGACTTATACACACTCAAAAATATACATTTTGCTGAATATCATACCGGATATGTGAATAGTAAAGTGATAGTTCACCCAAAATTCAAATTTTAATCATATTTCTACTCACTCAAGTTTGGGATTATTTCCATGGTGATCTGTTCCTACAAGAGTTAAAGGCAACAATGTAAGTCCAAGCTAATGTAGCAAACAGGGCAAAATACATTCAAATACCTCAGTACATTACAGATATGTAGTATTGAGGTATTTGGATTTTGTTGTCTTTTTGGACAAAGAAAAGTGAGCTCTGTTCATGACTGTTATATAGACATGTGCTTCCAACAAACGCAGATTAATCTCAATCCTTAGACGACACAAGTGGGTAGAAAATGAGTCAAATTTTGATCACTTTAATATAGAATACATGAAGCAGCAATACTGAAATGTAAGACTCTCAGAAATACACAACTCACTGTGTTTTCAGCTAAAGCTGAACTGAACAGGTCAGTCAAGTGCAGGTCCAGAACTCTACAAAAACCTATAGCTGAACTTCATTAAAGGTCCAGAACACAGTTCCAACACCTGCCGTGATGAAAGCGCAGGCAGACTAACAAGCTAAAGGTCATAAAATAAACCCTGGCAAAGGTTCCAGCTTCTATGTGAGGGAAAATCCTTTGATTCCACATCAGAGAGCAAATGTGCATCTCCATCGTTTTTCTAACCCTCCGCCCGGCTCTCCTCTGGAACGGCTTCCTCTTCCTTTAAACCCTCCTCTGAGCCCGGGTCACACAAGAGACTGACATCAAAAGTATCAGGAAAGAAAGAAGACGTGACAAACAAGTCTCCGGGCTACGTCTCCAAAGTCCACCAGAAACATCTGAGAATGTATGTCGCTCACTCACGTCCATGCTAACCCTAGTTGGCAGGATAAAGATGAATTTAAATAAAAGCATGTTAGTGGAGATCATCGAAAATGGTGAACATGAATTAATCCCACATACTAGAATCGAGCCTCGGGATGTCAAACATGCCAAGGTTCCCTCCTCCAACACAAATTGAATCAGGGATGAACAGAGAAGAATGTAGATGGATAACTGGAAAGAATATTTGGGAATTTGAGTGAGTAGAAATTGGAAAAAAATAGCAGGAAAAGAAGGTCCAAAAATATCTATATCCCAGTAGTATTACACAAATATTTTATTAACTTTCGTCCCGTTGGTTTAAAAGTGCATGTTTCCTTTCTCTGTGTTTATTTTCCAGAAGACTGAATAAATAAATGAAAAGATAACTGACTCTAATCACTTCCTAGCAAGTCAACTTATCTAATTATGACTCATGCATCCGGGGGAGATTTCAAACCTGATCTTCTTAGTCTGAAAAACGTATTTATTGTGTTACATATATATTAATTAATTCATTTTCTGTGCCGCTAAATCCCATGTGAGGGTCGCGGGGCGGGCTGGAGCCTATCCCAGTTTCATTAAGCATGAGGCAGGGGACACCCTGGACAGGACGCCATTATTTTGCTGGAAACACAAAGACATACACTAACTCATACCTACGGACAATTTCCCCAAGTTCCCAATCAACCTCTGTATGTTTTTGGACTGTGGGAGGAGTGCCCGGAGTAAACCCACGCAACCCGACATGAAGGTGAACCTGGAAAACTTCTTGCTGTGATGAACAAAAGACGACAGTGCGCCTTATAATCCGGAGCATTTTATATATGAACATACCTGGTGGGTGAGTTGTTTACAAACACTTTCATGACTCTGCATGGGATTACGTCATTGCGTCATCATGGGGTGGGATTTATGACGCACGTCACATCATGGCGGACGTCTATGGAGTGATATTATAGCCACCAGTTTGAGCGACTGTGTCTTGGTTGTTGTACACTCAAAATCACTACTGTGCGCTCAACCAGTCATACACGTGCGTTCAACATGTCATACACGCACGCTCTAGCTGTCATACATGTGCTCAACTTCACTGCTGCTCGCTCAACAGTTGTCTGCTCACAACACCAGTCTCACGCGCCGCTGCTTGAAGCATTTTAATCATCATTTGAACATTGTTACCATGGGAGTGAACGGAGTTGTCAGAACGCTTAATAAAGTTTGACTTTATCTGACTGTTTTGTTGACATCCCCTTTAGCACAGCTTTATCTAGTGGATGCATAACGCACAGTCAAACGTTCACTGTATCTTTTATTCTATGCACTTTATAATCCTGTGCGCCCTATTTATGAAAACAGTTCTAAAATAGGCCATTCATTGAAGGTGCACGTTATAATCTGGTGCGCCTAATGGTGCGGAAAATACGGTATATATTTTTTATACTGCTTATCATAGTAATTTTGTGCAATGAAGTGTGTAAATAAGTACATTTTCCAGCTGTAAATTCAATAGAGTCTCATATTCGAGTGGTGACGCCTCCTCTCATCTCAGAGATGGCTAAATAAGACGACACGCATAAAAGTTCTTGCTCACGAAAAATCCCTCCATCAGCCGGTCACTACGCAACTCAGCTGCTCATTGATCGACCGCCTCTCTCTCCAGAACGCATTAAGAAAACAAGCTGCCACTTTTAACAAGCTCTTTTCTTCTATTCAATCTGATCCGACGTCACGGGCACACGGTAGACAACCGGCAATTGGCGACGTCAAACTGAGGGCTTGTCGGGGTTTTTTTCTCTCTCCTCGGCTCTGCAGCCAAGCATTCGTAGCTCAGATATTCTCTCCCTGCAGCGTGGCAGGGGGGCAGCATAAGTTTACCAGGCTTCGCTGAGACTGTGTCGGCCAAATGGAGTGAGCTAATTATAGCAAATAAACTGCCCTGATCTCTACCATTAGCCGGTTGGTAATGAAGCTGAGTGGAGGGCTGCTGGGACGATGATGAATCAGGCTGGCGGTGGGAGCTCCCTGGTCTTTAGTTTAGCTCCAACAAAACTGTTTCAGGAATCATTACCAGACTTAGCAGATCAGATACATTAAGACCCGAAAACCTTGCTCGTTTATTCTTCACCAAACAGCAACTAGTGTTTCGTTAAAGGTAGGCAAACAGACATATACTAAAATAAACTAGAAAAAGTGCATTTCCAGATGAAAATGCAGTGTGCATGCTGACCCTGCTGTGCTGTGGAAGTAGTAGTGGACTTAGTATTGAAAGTAGAAGTAGTAGTAGAATTAGTAGTAAAAGTATAAGTAGTAGTAGTATTAGTAGTAGAAAAGTAGTAGTGGAAGTAGAAGTGGAATTAGTAGTAAAAGTATAAGTAGTAGGTCAAGTGGAAGGAGTTGAAACATGAGTTGAAGAAAGAGTGGAAGAGGTAAAAGAAAGATAGAACATAGCCCGGATTTCAGAAACGATCTGAATTGATAAAAGTTTGAACGGTTCAAATCGGATAAATTTGTGGGAGGAGAAGCGGCACAAAGTTTAGGTCAGAAGGAAGGAGGATCTCAATACTGTGAATGCTTCCCAGCATTCACACAATAAATACAAATGAAATGAAAAAAAACGTTTTTGTGGGGGTAAATATTCAAAAGACGAATCGTTAAAAATTTAACGTGAAAAGTCATGACACCTTAAAAACGTGAATTTGTTGATTTTCTCTCTTTTGCTTTTTTTGCACTCTTTATAACAAAACTAAAACTAAAAATCTAATGTACCTAAAATACTCTGAACTGTACTTTAATTTATACATTTGAAACATCTCTTTGATTTGAAAAATCTTGTTTTTGTCTATGCTCAAAAAAAAGGTAACAAAGATGAGCTCATTTATCAATAACCACTTAATAAACTAGTAAAAAAAAAAAGGTTTTAATCCCGAAAAAAAGATGTAAAATAAATACAGATGGGGGAAAATCTTCTTAAATTTTAGGTTTTGAGTTTTTCAAGAGTAAATGGACATTTATTCATTAATTTTCCAGCACGTGTTTCTTTCTGGAAGAAACTTTATCAACCTCTGTATGTTTTTAGACAGTGGGAAGAAAACCAGACTTAACCAAAGCAAGCACAGGGAGAAAACATGAACTCCACACTAAAAAGGACACAGATAATCTCAAGCTGCAAGTAAGAGAATATATTTATATTCAAGCTAAAAACTTCTATAACTTCTTCATAAGATTGAGTTCAGTGACGGATAACGGCTTCAAAACTTCATTCCCGACGTTTCATTGACACGCCGGAGACGAGTTTGCGACACTAGCCGGACCGGTCCATTCACTGATTCAGTGTCATTTCAAATAATTGCCTTAAGAAGCAGACGGTTACTGAAACAGCTCCATATTGAGTTCTGACACCACAGAAGCCATGATTGACAGCCCTTGTCTGGCAAAGTGACTTCAGGCAGAGCGGGAGAGACGGACTCCTGAGAAGATGAATGACCGCTGACTAATGGAGGGATCGAGCTCTGAAGGAGACAAAACTTAATTTATATTTTCTAGGGGTTTTATGGCTTTTTATGGCCAATATTAAATACATCGTTCTTATTATTATCCCTGCCAAGGAGGTCGTGTTTATTAGTATGTGTTAGCAAGATAGCTGTAGGTACTTAAATTATAAATGTATGTACATATAAATTGCACATTTAGCTTTTTAGAACTAGCAATGTTGTATTTCTAAACCGTCATATCGCTGTCTTGGGTGGTCTTTATCGCAGGGGAAATCATTATTACTGTTCTTTTTTAAATTTACAAAAATATTGATAATGTGGTAATGCTAATGCTAATTAGCAAAACATCTCAAGCTCACCACTGCTGTCTGGTGATGTAAACATGGCTGAAAACAGGTTTGTTTTTCCTCCATTGACAACAAAAACCAGCCGTTGTGTAAATAAAAAGACTGAGAAGAACTTCTTGGTAGGCTTTGAATTCTTAAAGAGTAGGCGTTGTTCTTACGAGTAAAATACAAGCTGGTATGGCATAGTAACGCAAGCGTTAATTCACATTTCATAGAGTCAAAACATCAAGAAACAAAATCCGAGAAAATAGCTTAAGATGAATAAATATGCTAATAATGTTCCCATTAAATCCGGAGCTGTCACTTTAAATCACGTTCAACACATTTCCGTGACATTCCCCGTGTTCATTTTTAATGCTTCCATAGTTTATTCATCCACAGCAGAAGTATTTAAAACATTAGTGTTTTTACCGAAGACAGTCTAGAGAATGTAAAGTGGGAAAAGGAAAAGTCCACGTCCTCCTCTTGGCGCGACTGTATTGCGTCGTTCTTCACTAATAGAACACAAAAGCTGCCACTTAGGGAAATTCCAACAACACGAACGCCCCGAGTGGAGGCCGACATAAATTCAAAGCCCCGAGGTCCAATGCACTTGTGTGAGGGAAAATGGAATGACCTTAATCCTGAGCGGCGAGGGAAGCACACTTATACAAAGATAGTTTCAGAGTAATGTTGGAAAAACAAATGGAAAAAATGGCCATTTGCATCTGAGATAGAATGAGTTTGTCTTACTTTAGTGCGCGAGAGGAGACGGGAACACAGTCAGGGAACTTTTTTTTATCATCGCAGTTGCAGGTAATGGCGAATGATTTTAGAGCGTCATTACAGGAACTTCTGCGATATGAGCGTCCATCGATGTGTTATTAAAAGTAATAAAGAAAATGTTGAGTACTGGTGTAGTGTGACTTTTTAAACAAACCTTTTTTGTGGAACAGGTTTACGCTAATGTTATCTTCCTTCTGTTACCTTGTGTTTCTGGATCTGTTTGTATGTTAGCGAAAAAAGGTTTCTGAATTGATTTCACTGGAATTTTAGGTAAATGTTGAAAGAGTCTCTTGCACCGACCAGAACAATTTCCAGAACGAAAATAAGTGAAGAAAAATACGAGTAAAAGACTAAAAAATCGAATATGAAAGAGAGCTGCTTGGAAGAAAACTCCACTATTGTGTGGTAAAATAGCTGAAATCAGTGGAGAATGGATTTTCAGGATTGGTTAGATGCTCCTTTCTTAGAGGTGGATTTTTGGTGGTGATTTACAGTTCCATTTGGATTTAGGAAGAATCTGAAGTGTTGTTTTTTTTTGCTTTCAGACCTAACAAAGAACAGAAAAATTGACTTAATGTAGACATAAATAAATTTAATTGACTAAAAGTCACCTTTAATGTTACTATGGGAACAAAAGTATTCAGATTCAGTGGACAACAGTTTTTTGTCTTGGTAGAAACATTTTTCAATCTTGTATTATGTAATATTTATAAGTGTTTTGAATGTATTTATTAAATACAAAATATGTGAAACAATGTCCTTGGCAGAGGCTCAGTGCTTTTATGGTAGCAATTTAAATAATTGAAGGAATACCTGAGGTTAAGCTTTAAATAAAATATTTAAAAGTTATTATTTGTTTTTTCTTAAAATGCCTTAAAATAAAATTACTGTGAAAATTATTCTTGCGATGTTTGCGATGCGATATGTTTTCTCTCATTTTTATTAACCTGTAATCTCATTTTATTCCTTTTTTTTCTGTAAACGTCCTGCTGTAACATCCCAAATTTCTCCATTATGGGACAAATAAAGGAATATCTTATTTGTACTTGTGTTAAATCCTAAGTGTTCTTGAGATTTTGCAAATCAAATTCATATTTTTGCTAAAAGTAAAAAAAAAAAAAAACGAAATCAAAACATAATAATGATACAATTGTCAATTAGCAAAACATTTATCATCTTGTTTTGTCTTTGTTGGCTTTTAAAATATACAAATACTGACATCAGTCTTCACTTAATGAAACCAAAGTTGGCACAGAATGGATTTTTAAGAGCCATTCTTTTGAAATATATTCCACAAACTTGCTGAAAACATGGATTTCAACTGTGTTGCTGAAGGATAACAAGACAAAAAGAGAGAAAGAAACGTGCCTTTCCACTTCTTGGTGCATCCACCATTCAAAGTGTTCCTCATGCCCCACAGGAGTCCCAGTCGGCCATTTTCATACAAGAATAACACGAAGGAATTGTCGGACAATCTTTGTCAAGCGTGACCCGGAGGCTCCAAATCGTAGCCGAAAAAGAAGCGTGAGCCGCAGCAGAACCGTCGCTGTCACAGCTGATGTGTCACCGGGGAAGAATTAGAGTGAGCGCGCCGAGGTCGCCAAGCTTTCCGAGCGCCCGACGCTCATTAGCATACATTTGTAAACAAAGAGGCAGCGGCGGCGAGGGCACTCCGGCTAGGCTAATGCGCCGTCACGCTGTTAGCAAGAGTCAGAGCGGAACAGGGGCATCTAAATGAGGTGAGATCCCGAGCCGAGACCTTTGTGTGAAAATACATCCATCTTCGGCTGCAGCTGCCGACTGGCGCTCGGAGAGCGTTCAAGGGGACGGAGGTGGAAACACCGGGACTAGTCTGAGAGGGTGAGGACTTTTAGAGTCAGCTTCGTTTCCATGAGCCAAACACTAAAATAAACAATAATGAAGATTGAAAAATATGTCAAACATAAACTGTGGTATCGTTACGTTCGACCGTAACGTGTATGATACATTAATTATTTTTTTGGAAATAATGAATCCAACTAGCTTGTCTAGTTCATAGGACTTAAAAATGTCTCACTTACTGCACTTCGTACACTGTCTTCTAAAGCAGTGCACTTAGAGAAGTGCACTTACTTGGGCAGTGCGTACATTTCAATAGGGTAGTACTGTCTCAAATCAAAAACTGCAGCTACACACTTAGCGTAAAGGACTCGACAGCTTCTTCTTCTACTACTTTTTAATGCTGATTGCAACCGGCCATAGATCACCGACAATTGACAGTGCTTTTCGTCAATTGAAACAAGTTATTGAGTTGTGTTTTTTCGCCATTCGAAAAGGAGTGACGTATCTTTGGTTTAGCACCATAGCTCCAGACGTACCTTGTATATCATATCTGCGTCACTAAGATGGCGGCCGCTGAGGTTGGAAAGTGTCCATCAATCCACAATCGATTTTATTGCACACAGCGCACTATATTTTCGCACAGTGCTCAGTGTGAACGCACTTGTGTACTCAAAATATTATGTGTTAGTGCAGAAGTGCGCGATTTCAGACACACCAATAGACATAGATATAGTCATAGATCTGGACCTGGACCTGGACCTGGACCTGGACCTGGACCTGGACCTGGACCTGGACCTGGACCTGGACCTGGACATTGTTGTTCTCACTTTTCGTTAATGTCTGTTTTCTCTGTTGTTCTGTCTTTTGTCTCCCGTTAAATGTTTTTGTTCTGCTGCACGTGTGAAATTTCCCCGCTGTGGGATCAATAAAGTCTAATCTAATGGACATGGAGATGGAAATAGAGGCTCTGGCATTGCAGCATGTTTGCCATGAGTCCATTTCATTCTTCAATTTCAAATGTTATCTCATTGATGTATGTGTTTAGCCGTTTTTTAATTAAGTCCAGGAAAAACACCCTCGGTCGAGGTGAGCACTGTCACAGTGTTTTTTTTTTTTTTTTTTAAATTGGTTCGAGGTTTAAAAGTAGTGATGGTGAAGACTGAAAATCACAAGAAAAATACTAAACAAGCCAGAAAAGATCATTTTGCAAGATGTTTTAAAAAAAAAAAGAACCACCTAATGTTTTCTTATCTTAATACGTAATCATTCAATCAAAACATATAACTCTTTAGACCAATAAAAACATTGAAATGCTACTTTAATTCATCACCAATGTAACGTATTTGCCTTCCCTCCTTTTATCTACTCATCTTTTCGCATCAATTCAGCCAAATTACATTTTATCGGAATCATTTTCCTCCCCTGGTGTCGGATTATCATCGTTGTTATAGGTGTCATCATAATCACGGCCGCATCAGCAGGTGGAGGGATTTATAAGAAGGACGGGAGGAATGATAAAAGAAATAAATAAAAAGAAGTCGAAGGTTTTGAGAGGGAAAAAATATCATAAAAGAGAAGGAAGAAATAGAAGTTATGTACGGGAGGGGGGAGTAAAGGGAAACGAAGAAGGGAGTAGGTGAGCGGCAACAATAATAGCCTTGTCTTATCGCTCCACAGTGATAAATTCCCCTCCTCGTCGGGGAGTCGGTGCCCTGAATGTGGTGAGGGATGATGACAAACCGCCTTCATCCAGCGGTGAAGCTCCGGCTATTTATGACCCGGGGCACTGATAGGTTTCCGGCCACGGGAGTCAACCCCCTGAGACCCGGTGACAGGATCTCAGACTCTTCCCCACTCTGTCATTCCTCCACCCCCCTTCCTCCGTCTCATCACTCTCCCTGTCAGAACATCCCATAACGGGAGGAAAGGAAATTAAATATATAAACTGATGGATTAATTAAATTACAGGCGCGACGCGACCGCTCAGCCGAACTACGCCCGCGACATAATAATGCACAGAAACCTCATTACACGAGGATCTATTTATCGCCCGCCGAAGAGCTGAGTCAGCGTCTCAGTAATGAACAGTCCAATTAGAGCAACTTAGCCTTAGTTTTTTGACGAAAAATGCTAATTCAACGTTGTTGTGTCAGAGCAGAAAACTGTAAACATGAGGCAAAACAAGAGCAGGAAAGTTGGGAAATCTTCTTACAAAATCTCTTGATCTGCATTTATCCGGAGCGACCCCCGGATCCGCGGAGAAGGACTAAGAGCAACGGCGACCATTACGCAATCCTGCGTTTGATCATTAATTCATGCCGGATGCTACGATTGTATGCATTTTGTTTCCTTGCGTCTGTTTACCCGTTTACATATTCCTGCTCTGACATCCATTATTCATGTTTCTTCGTTCTTCTATCCTCCGGCGAGAACAGAGGACAGTCGCATCGCGAGGGGAGCGGTAGGGAAACACAACACGAAAACCTCTGATCGGCATCTGGGCTCGGAAACAAAACGCGAGGATGAAAAGACGTACGGGTGAAACACGAAAACTGGAGAGTGAAAAAGGGGACGAGGAGGTTAAAAGTGCCAAACTCAAAGTTCAGGGCCCAAAATCTAGCCTACTATGAAGCGCAGAATGATATTGTTCTGTAGATATAAGTAAGTAAGTAAGTAAGTAATATTTATTTATATAGCGCTTTTCCAGACCAGGGTCACAAAGCCCTTAAACAATCAAAATAATATTCTATAAAGTATATACTTTAAAGATCAAGATAAAACTGATAACACAACAGGAGTTCCAGAAAATCAAGGAAAAGCCAAACGTCTTAAGATGTTTCTTAAAGGAGTCAGTAGATCCATCAAGCGCAAAGAGAGAAGAAGGCTGTAATCGAGACATATTTTCCTGTCCACGTTCAAAGAAAAATTGCGTGCAAATAGCGAAAATACAAATGAGTAAAGGATGTAGGATATTGTGTCAACTGTACTCGACTAAATCTCAAGCCCATCATGTAGACCGTGGTTGCCTGAAAGATGAGTCTAAGCCTCGTCATTCAAAGTTTTTAAAAGAGTCTAGATGTCAAACGCTAATCCAGGCGTTTCCAAAAAAAGGGCGTTTTTATAAGGAAGACAGGGAATTGGATGGATAATGTGGAAAGCCAAAGTACACTCAGCTAAATTTCCCCGTCAGCATTTTTTAAAGGCAGACTCTCGTCGCATTCTGATGAACACAAGTTTTGCTTATTCAGCTCATTTAACTCAGAGCCCCCTTATGGGTTGCATTCAACACCCGTTAATCTGTTTAAAATCTACACATATTCAGTTTATTTCTTATGGAATCCAAGCCCTTGAAAAGCAAATTTGTTAAAAAAAAATGTGTTTTTGCTCAAGATCGAAGTTACCGAAAAAACATGCTCAAAGTGTTAACATGTTGATCTTTAGATAACAAGGTTGATGTATTAAATGGTTTGTTTATCAAATTTCTAGATCCTATAGAGATATTCTAGGAGGGTTTGTCACATTTATCTTCCCTTACTATTGAAAGAAACAATGGAAACTAGTGGTCTAAACTGGGACATTATCAATTTAATAAATAATAAACACTTGACATCTAACGGTGAATAATAATACATGTTTTTTATGTGGCCTGTTTAGTTACATAAGTGGAAACACATTTTAATTATACTATTATATGCAGGACAGGCACAAAAAATGGACACAAAACCTGTATTTCATGATAGATTATCACATATGACATTAAAACTATGAAAATGCAAATATGTATTCAAAAAACTAATTTTAAATAACAGAAAACTTGTCTAATCATCTAGTTTCTTCAGCTAAAACACTTAGATTTTTCTTGAGGAATTCACGAGGAAGTCACCTGACATGGTTTGCACTTCACCGGGTGTTTCTTGACTTTGTAATGGGGTTGAAGCCATCAGTCGTGTTGCACAGAAGTCAGGTTGAAACACAGACGACAGTCTTGTTGGAAACTGTGAGAATTCATATTTGTGACAAGAACCAATCAGCTAAATGAAGAGAAAGTAGTGAAAATCATTACTTTAAGAAACAAGAAATTAAAGAAAAGAATACATTTTAACGAGGCTGTAAGGTGTGTCCAAATGAATATCTTCCGTGGGGGTGTAATGAGGTCTTTAACTAGATGGTAACCATCCTGCATGAGTGCGTGGACCGAAGCCGTCCGCATGGTAACCAAGCATTTACCCCGTGGGAGGATCGAATGTTAAAACCGGCGCCCAAGGCGTTTCTGGATGACCTGAGAAAAAGCCGAGGGCAGAGAAGATATCAATTTGTTTCCTTTAGCATCACTCAGAGCTGCATCCTGATGTTGACGCATCCACCTCCTGAGGAACAGAAATATGCTTCTATTAACCCAGGAATCTCTTGGATAGCCGTTGGAGATTGTTTTTTTTGTTGTACTTCAGCTGATATTTTTGCTGCAAAAGTTTACAATCAAATAATCTCCAATATGGTCCAGTTCTGTTTTTCACTTAATTCATGAATAATTGAATCAATCATTTGTTTTGTTGAGTATTTATTGCTAAATGAATGTAGAATAGTTTTTAGAAAATGCATTTTATGCAGTTTTATGCAGTTAATAATGTTTTCTAATTTGAAAAAACAGAAAAACTTAAACAGAACATTCAGTGTTTCTACATTTTTTTTAATATGGGCAAAAAGAAATAGACTTTATAGATGGTCACATTATGAGAACATTGCATTGTTATTTAAATTGGCTGAGGGGCCATTTGTGGCTCTTGATGAGATTTTATGCAGCCTTTAAAATGTCTTTTTTTAATAGCTCACGACCACTGATGAAAAATAAACACATTTCCTAAGAGTGTTGTTTTTTTTTTGACATAAAATAAAAACCTCATCAGCACTAATACATCTGGTGGGTCAAATAGATTCTGTGGCTAATTGTAACTATAATTCAAAAACTTTTCTACTTATATTAGATTAGATATTTCTTGTTAAGATGTTTCGTATCCAAGTTAAAATGTGTATTGTTTATGTTAAAAGGCGAATAATGTGAAAAACCAACTCTCCTGACTCACTCACATGTTTCAAATGTTGAAATCTTCCTCTCCAGCTGCTTTGTTTATACAATGAGTCCCTTAAAGATGGAGACTTACTGAATTCGCATTAATATTTCGGTCCGGGCACTTTCTACGCAACGACGTCGCACGTTGTAAACGCTAACGTATCTTTAAAAGCTATTTAAAGAGTAACAGAACTTGAACCGAGCGAATGAGCTACACTTTCTAGAATAAGAACTTAAACTTTATTTAATCTGAATAATGAAATAGGAAATAGGTTTGACTATAATAATAATAATAATAGCACTATTTCAGCAAATCAGAGGCGTCCTCCCATGTAGCCCAGAAACATTCACCTGGGGTTAAAGTCACGTGCATAATTTTGTGAATATAAATGTTTAATGTCTGGTACGGAGAGTCCTTAATGCACTCTGTTAAAGTTTCATTGTCTAGTAAAAAAAAATATGTTAGCTTTTGCGACGTGTAAGAAGTACCTGGACCGAAGTAGTCGGGCGGAAATAAATAAAAAATAGGACTGAGTAAGAAGTAAAAACGTATAATCTTACAGTGTCAAATACACAGGAGGGTGTATTTAATGGAAAGGGACTCATGAATTTCTATGGCTTCGGATTCCAAACATTAAAGTTTCAACTATTGTGACAAAAGCAAATTGACGGCGAAGCTTCAATTACCATGCCAGACGGTGTGGCACTGTAGGAAGCGGAGCGCTGCACACAGATGAAGCTGGCGCTGTTGTATAGTTGCTTCTTGAACGCATCTATAATGCATGAGGAACAAAGAGGCCACGGTTCAGACCGGAGCAGGTTGGTGGGTAAAAATACTAAGAGACAAGTGCAGCTTATCTCGCATGCAGATTTTCCAAAGAGCCTTAACTTAACCAGACAGAGGCTGAATCACTGTAACAGCAGTTTAATGAGCCGGTGTGACGGGAATGTCGCTGCGACTACATTACCCATCATAACAAGGAGGAAAAACCAGAACCAATTTCTGCCTCCAGTTAGAATTCATCAGTGAGAAACACACGTAAAGCTACTTGCACCAGAACCTTTAGAATAGATGGCGAGGAATTAAACCACAGAAATATAGTGTTTAGCTTGAAAGGAAAATAGAATAGTATTTTCATTACTGTTTTTCCGACTGAGGATTCTTTTTTTAAACTGCAGTCCAGCTCCATCAGGGTCTAAACGAGACCTCCGCAGTTAGAGATTTGCACTCACCCACACACTCCAGGCTCACACTATATTAAAATGAAAAAAAAAAAGGACAAACAGAAAAGAAAATCTCTTTCACAAGAAGGTATGAGTAGCTACCTAGAGCAAGCTACTATCCCAAACCTCTTGTTTCAATGTTTAATGCTCTTGGCTTGGATTTTAGTTGTTTTATTTTGCAAAATTAAACAAAAACATTACAGCAAAAGAAAATCTGAAAAGGAAAATAGCATCAATTAAGCATAAAATGTTATATTTGCAAGATAATTCAATCAAACCCAGCGTTTCACTTCGCTTCTTTCAAGATGTGTTGTAAAGTACTTTGTATTTTGGACGCTCGTTGCTTGGAAACCTCACAGATTTGCAGATCAGGTCAGTCAGGTAGCAAAAGCAAACCACTGTGTGAAATTGAAGTAAAACAATAAACGGATTCAACGAAAGAACAACCATTCAAATAATCTAAGCTTTTAACACATTTAGAAATGACATGTAAAAAATAAAATAAAAAGAAAGACTTAGATTGTATCATCTTGTTCTTTCTCTTTATGTTCTTATTTTATTTAGATTTATTTTTTTATGAAAAATTGCTGTATTTTCTGTGGCTATTGGAAAAAAACAATTTCCCGAAGGAGACCTCCTGAGGGATCAATAAAGTTTTACCTTACCTTACCTTACCTAAAAAGGGAATGTATCACTCACTCAATGCAATTATATCAATATGTCAATTTATCATTCACTTTCCCTTTAACATCTATTTTACTTCCAGAAAATTAGCCCTATTCCCAGACCAAATTTTTTTTTTAAATCTAGCATTCGCCATATGTTCAGGTCATGTATGACCCCAAATTATTTTCAGACGGACGGAAACTATTAGAATAAAATTATTCCAACACGTGGGAAGATCACTTTACAAATTTTAAGATCTCTCCAACAGGTTCAAGTGTATTTATGTGGAATCTTTCTTGCAAAATGACGACGACGACGACGCTTCTGGCTCCACTCTGATGACTGAGCCTCTCACTGAAGGGAGCCGCGAGCGAGGAAAACTCATTCTGGCTGTGTCGACTGTGCTCTTTCGGTCACCGTCTCATGACCTCCTTCTACGCCGAGACAGACAGATACTGCATCTTAACATCAGCCGAAGACGCCGATTTTTAGTTTATTTCAGTTTCCAATGGTTCCTTCACTCGAGAACATGGCTCTGAGGTATTGTTTGAAAGAGCACGGCCAGCGAGGGAATAACAACATATAAAAAAAATATAAGAGGACGATGGTGAAATAATGAGAGGTTACACCTTCATCAACACTTCTCTGAAGAGAATACACACTCTTGTGTGTGTGTGTGTGTGTGTGTGTGTGTGTGTGTGTGTGTGTGTGTGTGTTTGCACAGCAGTGTTCTCTGTTTCATTACGTTTTCCACCACACTTCTAATACCCTAACATGAGCGTGTGATAAGGAATATACGCACACACAGGTATGTACACAACATCTCATTTGAGCAGAGGAAATTGGAAGGGAGAAAGGGAGAAGGAGAAAAAAGACTGGAAGGGAGGCAGAGACGACAGCAGGAGCGAACGAATGTTTGCCACAAACTGAGATAAGCCGGGGTTTCGTCCGAGCCGAGCTATAGGTGTGAGAGAGAGATTGAGAAGATGAGAGGGAGAAGGAGAGAGAGATGTTTGAGGAGGAATGGAAGAATCAACGGGAGAGAAGTCGCCGACAGTCTAAGAATATGCTGAGCGAGCAGCAGGGACTAATTTCCTGACCATTTACTTTGCATTTCGAAAGAGTTGGTGGAGGAAATGTTCGCTGATAAAAAAAAAAAAAAGTAACTCCAACTACATTTTTACGTCATCTTAAAAGTCTGACGCAGGCGGTGGACTTCGAACAGAAATGATCTGATTAAATCATTTCTTTAAAGGGCAACTAATGTAAAAAATCTCCTGACTCACTCGCATGTTTCAAATTTTGAAGTCTTCCTTTCACTTAGTCTCTCATCATGACCACATTTTGAAGTAATTACTTTATATAATTCCCCCCCCCCGTCTGAAATCTTAGCAAACGAGAGGTTACAAGAGCCTTCACTCCTCCTCTAGCCAGCCGTAATTACGGCCCGCTTTGTTTATACAACGAGTCCCTTGGAGGCGGAGATTTCCTGGACTGAGAACGTGTGGAGACAAACCTAGATGTTGACCAATCACAGCAGAGTGGACGTGGTTATGGTAAACAAGTAAATCCAGTAAAATGAAACTAGTTCCCTTGTCGAATTTTAATCCAGTAGGCTGAGTTGAACTATTTGCCCTGTCATTTAACTTGACCCCACTAACGTTGAACTAGTTTCTTTGTCAACCTTTAATCCTGAAACTTTGAACTAGTTCCCTTGTCGAATTTTAATCCAGTTACCTTGAACTAGTTCTTTTGTCGAACTCTAATCCAGTAACATTGAACTAGTTACCTTGTTGAACTTTAATCCAGTAATGTTAAACTAGTTCCTTTGTAAAAAATTTAATCCAGTAACTTTAAAATAATTCCCTTTTCGAATTTAATCCAGTAGCGTTGAACTAGTTACCTTGGCAAATTTGAATCCAGTAACGTCAAACTAGTTCCCTTTGCTGAACTTTAATCCAGTAACATTAAGATAGTTCCCTTGTCAAACTTGAATCTAGTAACGTTAAACTAGTTCCTTTGTCAAACTTTAATCCAGTAATTTTGAACTAGTTCCCTTGTCGATTTTTAATCCAGTAACATTAAACTAGTTCCCTTGTCAAACTTTAATCCAGTAACATTAAACTAGTTCCCTTGTCGAACTTTAATCCAGTAACATTGAATTAGTTCCCTTGTCTAAATTGAATACAGTTACATATAACAACTTCCCTTGTTGAGCTTTAATACAGTTACTTTGAACTAGTTCCCTTGTCCAATTTGAATCCAGTAACATAGAACTAGTTCCCTTGTCTAACTTGAATCCAGTAACATAGAACTAGTTCCCTTGTCTAATTTGAATCCAGTAACATAGAACTAGTTCCCTTGTCTAACTTTAATCCAGAAACATTGAACTAGTTCCCTTGTCAAACCTCCCTTCTCAACTCTGATTGGACGAAGATACTCAGATTACAACTGCAGTCTAAAGGAGCAAGAGTGAGAGTTAAAGCCCTGGTAGAATGCATTGACACAGCAATTGATAAAGCCTGACATGAGCGAATGGTTTCAAGAACATCAAGTGATGCAAAAACAGTATGGAATCAGCAGATTTTTTTTCCATCACTTGATATTCTTGTGTGTGTGTGTGTGTGTCGGTGGTTCCCCAATCGTCTCGATTGTTACTTGCTAATGACGTTTTGTTGTGTTATTTATTCAACTTGTTTGACACAGACACAATCGGACAGATGCAACACCAGCTCTAGCGAAAATCGCCCAGAGTTGAACTTTCGGTCAAAGGCGACAAAAACAAGTTGCTGTGACGCACGAAACTACAAAAAAAAAATATATATATATATATATATATTAAATTAAACACATTGCTGAGCACATCGGGCCTGCAGCAGCAACACAACAGCTTTTTTTTTCTTTTTTTTCTTTGGGTTAAGAGGAGACACTGCTCATGACAGGCTTCATGGCGGCGTAAAAAAAAAAATGAGGAAGACTCTGGGCCATGTCGGGGGGACGTGACTCACACCACCAGTTTAATGCGGAGCCATGTCCGTGTGTGAGAAGAGGAGCCAGCACGACTCAAAAGAGCAATGTTAAGCCATAAGGAACTCCCCCCTATTTCAATTCATCCGTGGAAACAGGGGCAAACAAGTGTGGCGTTCAGCAAACACGCACACACTGCGGGGTCTTTTCTCCGAGTGTACAAACACACATCTTATCCATTAACCAACAGGATAATAACGCAATTATCCACTTTCTTCTAATTCATTTCTCTTAAAATAAAATCATTTCACAGGAAGACAATTATTAATTTCCACATGGATAAATGCTAACGTGTCAACAAGCTATTTTCCCAGCAGCACTTCCTGTTACCTCCGGTTCACCAAAGCATCCATCACGAGGCCTAATGACGGACGCGTACTGTCAGGTGTTCGCCTCAGGATGAATGAAACACCTTCTCGCCGGCCCTGACCGATCGAGCACTTGACACCAAAAACCAGGTCAAGTCTCACAAGATGGAGAAGGATTTTGATAGAGCACCATAGTGCTGACAAATCGATGTGCACATCAACATTTATTTTTAATACAGCAGCAGGTCACGGCTGAACACGGCAGGCAAGAGTGGAGCCGTCGCTCACATTGAACCTCCCACATTAAGGTTTTTTAAGTTAGCGCTTAAGTATAGTATAGAATGGTATGGTATGGTATGGTATGGTATGGTGTACCTCTGGTATGGTATGGTATGGTATGGTATGGTATGGTATGGTATGGTATGGTATGGTATGGTATGGTATAGTATGGTATGGTATGGTATGGTGTGCCTCTGGTATGGTATGGTATGGTATGGTATGGTATGGTATGGTATGGTATGGTATGGTATGGTATGGTATGGTATGGTGTGCCTCTGGTATGGTATGGTATGGTATGGTATGGTATGGTATGGTATGGTATGGTATAGTATGGTATAGTATAGTATAGTATAGTATAGTATAGTATAGTATAGTAAAGGATATAGAATAGTTTTGTATTGTACTAATAAAAAGTATATTATTTCTGTTCTTTTATTATTAAGTTATGTGTAGTAGTAACGTAATCCTGTAACTCGTGACACATTAAGACGCGTGTTTCAGTCTAGTTTACTCAAACTAAAGCATCAAATACTAACTCCTGATTCAGAATTTGCCAGGATTTATTTATTTATGCACTTAACTTTTTTTTTTTTTGCCAATTATGCTATTTTATTATGAATAAAATGTAGGCATTATTGTGAAAGTAATGCCCACAGTTCACTGGTCCTACTAGTCTGGGCCCCCAGTTTCAAGGTATGAAGGTTTCAAGTTCAAGTTTGTTGTGTGCAAAATATGCCAGACATATAGAAGTCTGAAATAAATGTACTCCAATTTTATAATGTACTTGTTGTTAAGTATTACGTTGCAAACACAAGGCTCTATACGTGACTCCCTGGCAATATCACCTCCATCAGTAATCCCATAATGCATTGCGACGCTTCCTTCAAAGGTCAACACAACCAGCGAGCGACGTGTTACTACATGTGTTTGAGAGTTTATCTCATTTTAACAGAGTACATAAATGGATATATGTTCCAAGAAAGAGTGTTAGGATGCGTGGAACTTCTCCGAGTCGTGTACAATCAGAGGGAAAACATTATGATTGTTGCTCTTACTGATCACTGGCACAGGCAGTGAATTATATCTGAACCGTGATGTTGCACGATTGGATGATTCTCTCTTTAGTTTCTCAGCCAGCTGGAAAGATAAACAGCTGCCCAGATGCTGTCGGCCAATCGCGAAGCTTGATGAGAGGAGCGAGGAGACGCGGTGCGGGGCGTGGTACTCTTGATTAAGTCGTTTGTCATCTTCTGTCCGACGTGGAGAACAGAGACAAAGTCGGGGGCGTTTCTCTGTGGATTGAAATTAAAGGAGCCTTTTTTTTTTTTTGTCGACTTCTCTGGGGACAATTAGAGATGAAGAAGTGGGGGGGGGAGGGAGGTGGTTATTTTATGGGAGGATGCAGACAACATGTAGGCCACGGCTGGCTGGCAGGCAGACAGAGGATCTCAAGGCTTCATGTTCCTATTCATGAACAAACACAAAAGGAAGCCCTCGGAGGTTACGTCTAATCCCGCTCCAACTCCGTCGATGCCATTCACACTATTGTACCATCGCAAAAAAAAAGACATTTTCATAAACTCACGCAGAAATGTGGCGAGGGTCACGCTTGTCCTCGTCCGACCATAGTGGATCATAGCTGAAGCATTTGATAATGATGATGATGATGATGATGCATTCTCAACATCTGGTTTGACATCATCTGAGATGGACAAGCAAAGGAAATTCAACCAGCTGTTCAATTTGACCCCGTTTTCTGGATCTCTAGTTCACGCCCCTGTAATGAACCCTCAGTCATGTTCATTCTATTTCATTTTATGTCTGTAGAATTGTTAAATATGTGATTATAATAATAATACAAATGCATTTTAATTTCTAATGCACTTTTCCTCAAACAAGAAGTCAATGTTTAAGAGTTGAACACCCTGTTTTTTGTCATTTTGTATATGTGTACATGAGTACATTAATGTGAGTTTTATACAGTAAAAACTTTTTAAATAATAAAAAAAAATGTTTATAACAGATGAGATAAATACATATTTTAATACATGTAAACCATTTTACATATTTAAAAGAAATAAAGAGTATTTTGAGTAAATATTGCTAGTGTGGTAGTTTATTCCAGGCTCTCAAGTTTCCTCCCACAATCATTCAGAGTGTGATTGAGGTCTTTAAATTGTACATAAATGTGAGTCTAAGACTTAGACTCTAAGTGATCGAAAATAAGTTACTAATCCTTCTTTATTTTTTATTTTTGATGGTGCTGGTCTTAACACTTGATGTGAGTGACATCACGAGCTAGCTGAAACATGATTGGATACGAACTCTACCATCCTATTTGACACTGGAAAATATGACGTAACATAATTGTACTTTTCAAAGTAGGTTTGGGCTAGTAGAGATTCCCTTGGTTTAGTCAAATGGTACAATTAAACATTTTAGAGAAGAAAAGTGTATTTCTAGTTTATCTATTTTTTACAGTGACTCATTCATACGTAGTGATGGTCTGATGAAGCTTCATGATGCAGTGTCATGTGGTTTAGAGTTCAGTAGGTGGCGCCATCATTTTAAAAATTACATGATGTTTTCATTAGAACAGTTGTTCGAAACAACGGGAAATAGTGCAGAGACCGCCATCTAGTGGACTCTGAACATAATGACACTGTTTCATGAAGCTTCATCACTAGTTATACGGTGACATTTATAAAACCTTCTATTGAATAAGGTTAAACTTTTGTAATATATAATGTAAAACATTTAATGTTTCTGAATAAATGTAAACATCGCTCACTATGAAAATGAAAAACAAAACATGGATGGAGGTGATTTAAAAATGTGTTTTTCATTATGTGAATGTCTTGAAAAATGGAAAATAGCCATTTTTTTAGCGTAACCCAGATTGTTATAGTGAATTCGATTGGTGCCAGTTTAAGCAAACTACCAAAAGAATATCCACTTTGTTAAGAACCTCGTGAAGATCGTCTTAAAAAGCCTCCCTCCTCAAACCATGTAGCAAGCTGTCATTAGCGAACTTCTCTCAAAGCACAATGTGAAAGCGAGGTTTTTTTTTTCCCCTGGAGTCTGTGTAATTCACCGACCGGGTCATTCCCGCCTTCAGCAGAAGACGCGAAAATGGAGTCGTGCGATTCTGCTGCCGACTTGTCATGTTGATTAGTAAACCCTCTTCATGTGTGGAAGGAGCCAACTGTCCCGGTGTCACACTCTGTGTGCCAAGGATTCTCTTCTCGTGCCAGCACAGAATCAATAGGAGCTTGTTTCAGCATGTGACAATTTTTTTTTTTTCTTCTTCCCTTTTCTTTTCTTCTTGCTGCTCTGTGGAGGCGGTGTGCAAAATCTCTGCTGTAAATGAATTCAGAGATGAGTCAAGGCGTTTAATGAAATCCGGTCATCAGGGACACATTCTGCAATGTATTGAAACAACCTTTTAATCACCATTATTCCTGAAGATCGCATTTCTCGAAAAAAAAACGAGCTGCGGATGAAAAGAGACGCCGATGAAATCAATTATCGTCCGATATCTTTGGCGTCACGCTGCCGATCTACGGACTGATACACACTCGCAACTGTCTGATGAATTGATGCCATTAGATGATTCGTCGGGATTAATGCCGTGGTTGGGTCTTTTATTTAACACTAAAGATGTGCTTCCTGTATCCTTGAGCATCCCACTGTTGACACCATTTGTCACAGAGTTCACGAAAGCCGTTCACTTGCAGGATTGTATATCTACAGTAGGATCATCATTTTAATTTATACTTTTTTTTTCGATTGCATCTGGATTCTGACAGGGGTCATGAATAGTTCACCTAGAATTGAAATGTTCACCAATTTTCTACTCACCGTCAGTCAACTAAGGGTTGGGATTATTTTCAGAGTAGAGTTTTCTTTTAGTTATAGGCAGAAATGTGTGTTATTTTCTTTGTCCTTCTCGTCCAAAAAAACCCAAAAACAAACACCTACATACTACTTGTGTCTATATTTTTATATGTCTATATTTTAATCTTGTTTGTAGCAGAAGCTAAAAGGCTAACTTGCTACATAGACAGGAGCACTCTGGGTAAATATCACATGGTTTAACCCGTGAATACTGAAAGCTTAAGGCTTCAATACAAGATGGACATTACAGACGAGGAATATTTGGGTGATTTTAAGGGTCTTTGGGGCGAAGAGAATTGGCCTTTACAATTCTGCCAGTAACCAAACGACACAGATTACTCTGAAAATAATCCCAACCCTTAGTCGCGACAGGATGAGCAGAAAACAAGTGAAATTTGAATTGTGAATGAACTTTATTGTCATATTAACGTGACCTTTTTTTTAAAAATGTGTTGCAGAGAATAATTCATCATGAATTAGTTCAACCAAAGCTGCTGGATCACAAAGTCGGCTCAAAATCTACAAAGACGCCGATGATTAAAATAATATAAGGGACAGATTACACAACTGGACTTCCAAGGGTAGGTAAAACCGATGAAGGAAATGTTGTGTGTTGATGTTTATTATTGTGGCATACCATTCTATCAAATCCATTTCAAATGCTAAAAATGGTAGAACTCTAAGGCTAGAAGAAGTGGTAGACATAGTCCCTAGAACCCCACAAGTCTCTTTGCGGTTGGACACCCCAGGAAAACCTCTCAACAAGAGTCGTCCAAGAAGCATGAATATCCAAAAACGGGCAAAAACTTCAACTAGTTTAACTCGATGAGGAGGACCCGGCAATCTATGATGCTCTGGGATAGATGTGGTTCACCCTAACCCCCCACCGTCAAACCAGAAAGTAGCCGAAACCCTCGTGACTGGACTTCTATCCACTGTTGGGGGGATCCTGAAGGTGCGGTGGAGGATACAGTAAGTAAGTTAGTAAGTAAGTAATATTTATTTATATAGCGCTTTTCGAGACCAGGGTCACAAAGCGCTTAAACAATCAAAACAATACTCAAAAAAGTACATACTTTAAAGATCAAGATAATACTGAAGACACAACAGGAGTTCCAGAAAATCAAGGAAAAGCCTAAACAAATAAGAATGTCTTAAGATGTTTCTTGGGGGAGTCAGTAGATCCATCAAGCGCAAAGAGAGAGGAAGATCGTTCCAAAGCTTAGGAGCAACAGCCTGAAAAGATTTCTCTCCTCTGGTCCTGAACCGTGTGCGAGGAACCATCAGTAGATTCTGATCCACAGACCTCAGAGCCCGAGCTGGGGTGTAAGGCTGGATCAGATCAGTGACGTAAGGAGGAGCCTGACCATGAATAGCTCTGAAAGTAAGAACCAGAATTTTAAAGTTGATCCTGAAAGAAACTGGAAGCCAGTGAAGAGTTTTAAGGATCGGAGAAATGTGAGTTCTTCTACTTGAGCGGGTCAGAATTCTCGCTGCAGAGTTCTGAATCAACTGCAGACGAGAGAATAAGTGATCCGATTCCTTTTTTCCTTGACTGTTCTTTGGGACACGTGTCACAAATTTAACGGACTGGACTGTCGCCCATCATTACGTTCAGTGATTGAATTCTCTGCTTAAGGTTAACAACACGTTTCATGTGTTTTACTGACGCTGGAAGGATCAGCTATTAAAAGAAATATCTTTACGCCAATCTGTCCGATTTTCACATGTACGGTTGTTGATTTGACGGGTGTGGTACTGGACACGAAGTCACACAGCCGGACCCTGATATTATCCCGACAATGTTCGGGGGACCGGTGTCTAGACTTGGAGCCCCGGGGGGGGAAGCCTTGACTCCGTGTCTGGTTTCCAGCTCCTGCTCTGAACCTTTATCACGTATATATTGCTTCCCCGGCTTTATTGTCATGAGGGCTGATAGCAGCACTTTGTAGTTGACAGAGAGGAGACGATTCTGAGGCTGGATATTCTTTCTCTCGCCCAGGCGTCTCTGAGGTCATATCCACTCCGGGTTCCGAGGCGAGATGTGTTTATCTGGGCTTTCATTTCACACAAGAGTATCATTTTGAAGTTAAGGACTCCGAGTTCATGTCCACCAAACTCCAGCGGGTCACTTCGGATCCTGCTTGTGTCGTTATTAAGGCATGGAAAAAGGTGAGGGTTGGTTCAGGTACACACCGTAGGTCACAGATGAGACGGATGGGGAAAAAAAAACACACACTCGGTACAGAACCTTCGGTCCTGGTCGGAACACGGAACCAATCACACAAAGCATTTTTTAATATGTGTTTACACACTGTCCAAAAACACACACGCAAACAAGAGACCGTGAGCAGAATAGCAGCAACAGATACTGTAATTATAAAAGGTCTCCCGGGTCGGGACATTGTGGTTTCACGGTGAAAATACAACTGCTGACAAAAACCAGTACAGTGTGTCGATGTTGATCGTCAGCTGATCCTCTGCCAGGAAGTCTAATTGTCGGGAGCACCTGAGGAGGCAACACGCCAACGCTGGAGTGAATGGAAATAGCAGAGAGAGGCTCGTGGTACAAACAGCTTTACCAACCTTTTCCTACAATTGTTTTGTGGACTCTTTGGGTAAAGGTTGCAGCATTACTCTTATTCTTATTATTGTTGTAATGTATTTTTTTTAATGTTACTGCACCAATAATGTAGCAATTTGTTATTGTTTATTTCTATCTCAACTTGTCCTTTACAGCAGTTTAATGTAGGATTTTACGTGAACATTCTTTTGACATTTCAACTGTAATTAAACTATTGTATTAAACAATTTCAACTGTTATTAAACAATTTTCAACTGTAATCCAACAATTTTCAACTGAAATAAAACAATTTTTAACTGTAATCAAACAATTCTAACTGAAATCCAACAATTTTCAACTACAATCAAACAATTTTCAACTATAATCAAACAATTTTCAACTATAATCAAACAAGTCTAACTGAAATCAAACTATTTTCAATATAATCAAACAATTTAAACTGTAATTAAACAGTTTTCAACTTTAGTCAAACGATTTTCAACTGTAATCAAACTATTTACAACAATAACCAAACGATTTTCAACTATAATCAAACAATTTTCAACTATAATCAAACAATTTTCAACTATAATCAAACAAGTCTAACTGAAATCAAACTATTTAAACTGTAATTAAACAATTTTAAACTGAAATCAAATAATTTAAACTGTAATCAAACTATTTTCAACTATAATGAAACCGTTTTCAACGGTAATCAAACACATTTAAAAGTTATCAATCAAAGAATTATTGATAATAATAATAATAATAAATATTAATATTAATATTAATAATAATAATATTAATAATAATAATAATAATAATAATAATAATAATAATAATAATAATAATACATTACTTATATCACTTGAAACCAAACAAACTTTAAAAGCAATCAAACAATTTTCAACTGACATGAATACATTTTCAACACGATCAATAAAACAAGAGAAGAAAAAGAAAAGAAAATGACATCGCAGAACAATATCTAACCTAGAGTGAGTGAGAACTAAATGAAGAGTGCTGGAACAGCTGATGCGACTCTGACACCATCTCATCAAGCAAACCCACTGTCCTCCTTTACATCACCAGCATTTCCTTCCTCTGGCAGGCTCTGTGTGTCACCGGGTGTCGAGGGGGCGCCGCCGTGGCAGAGGGCCACGGAGGGCAGGCCCCGTGGGGAAATAGGAGCTCCCTCTCTCCTGCCTTCCCTCTCTCCTGCCTTCCCTCTCTCGCCATCGCTCTGTCCTTCTCTTTTCTTTGTGTGATTCAATCTCACGCTTGTGTGCCCGTGAACAGATGCCAAGATTTCAGAGAGAGTTTCGGAGCCAAGGACCTGAGTCAACAGTGAGTCGAGAGGAAGCAGTGATTCTTGGATGTACTCGAGTCACTAAGAATTATTTGAAAATATATATGAAAACATGCACATTAAAAGAAACGATTTTCAAATGTATTCAAACGATTTTCAACTATAATCAAACAATTTTCAATTATAATCAAACAATTTTCAACAATAATAAAAAAAAAAATCTAATTTAATCAAATGATTTTCAACAGTAATTAAACAATTTTCAACTGTAATCAAACAATTTTCAATTATAATCAAACAATTTTCAATTATAATCAAACAATTTTCAAAAATAATCAAACATTTTTCAATTATAATCAAACAATTTTCAATTATAATCAAACCATTTTTCAATTATAATCAAACAATTTTCAACTATAATCAAACCATTTTTCAATTATAATCAAACAATTTTCAACAATAATCAAACATTTTTCAATTATAATCAAACAATTTTCAATTATAATCAAACCATTTTTCAATTATAATCAAACAATTTTCAACAATAATCAAACATTTTTCAATTATAATCAAACAATTTTCAACAATAATCAAACATTTTTCAATTATAATCAAACAATTTTCAATTATAATCAAACCATTTTTCAATTATAATCAAACAATTTTCAACAATAATCAAACATTTTTCAATTATAATCAAACAATTTTCAACTATAATCAAACCATTTTCAACTATAATCAAACAATTTTATACTATAATCAAACAATTTTATACTATAATCAAACCATTTTTAATTATAATCAAACAATTTTTAACTATAATCAAACAATTTTATACTATAATCAAACAATTTTATACTATAATGAAACAATTTTATACTATAATCAAACCATTTTCAATTATAATCAAACAATTTTCAACTATAATCAAACAATTTTATACTATAATCAAACCATTTTCAATCATAATCAAACAATTTTCAACTATAATCAAACAATTTTCAACTATAATCAAACAATTTTCAACTATAATCAAACAATTTTCAACTATAATCAAACAATTTTATACTATAATCAAACAATTTTATACTATAATCAAACAATTTTCAATTATAATCAAACAATTTTTAACTATAATCAAACAATTTTCAAATGTAATCAAACAATTTTTAACTATAATCAAACAATTTTCAACTATAATCAAACAATTTTCAACTATAATCAAACAATTTTCAACTATAATCAAACAATTTTCAACAATAATCAAAATTTCTTACGACAATCATACTTGACTGAACCGAGCAAAGGATCATGGGAGTTCAGGCATTTTAAAAACTGTTATTAACAGAACATTCTCCTGCATCGACGACCCTCAGAAGGTCTGAGCTGCGACACCTGCCGAGAGCCAAAAAGCCACTTTTAAATCTGCATTCATTGTGGATCCGCAGCAGCCGACTGTGTGGAACCTTTAACTCCTCGGCCCACACTCTCCCAGAGCCGCGAGCACACATGCTGCAGCTGCTCCACACTTGGCAGCAGAGACGGGATCGTGATGTTGAAATTGGATTATGATTTGGGGAATTTGTTTGGAACTGTATTGTCTGCAGCACCGGGAGGAAGAGGAACAGTGTATATCATGCATTTACACACCGAGGTTATTTTACACCCGGATAAAAGAGAAAAGATATTTTGCAAGAGGAATAATTAGAGGAGATGTAGGATGATCGTCCCCCCTGTTGTGTTGGTTCTGTTCCCCCCTCTTGAGTCGAACCCCCAGAGTTTGACCCCTTTGTTTTAACGGCTCGTAATTAACACACGAGTGAATATCCATCGTTTTTAACTGTGAACAAAGTCTCGGAACTTATTATTTCCCTTTTGTGTTGTGATGGTGATTGTGTTACTGTGGTGGTGTGTGTGTTTCTATAGTGGGGTGGTGTGTGTGTTTTTGTGGTGGGGTGTGTGTGTGTGTTTCTGTGGTGGGGTGTGTTTTTTTTCTGTGTTGTGATGGTGATTGTGTTTCTATGGTGGGGTTGGTGTGTGTGTTTCTATGGTGGGGTTAGTGTGTATTTTTGTGGTGGGGTGTGTGTGTGTGTGTGTTTCTGTGGTGGGGTGTGTTTTTTTTCTGTGTTGT
Organism: Callionymus lyra; assembly: GCF_982586985.1. NCBI lineage: Eukaryota > Metazoa > Chordata > Actinopteri > Syngnathiformes > Callionymidae > Callionymus > Callionymus lyra. Next base: position 10,720,847 of record NC_141825.1, on the reverse strand, counting down.
GATGGTGATTGTGATTGTGTTTCTATGGTGGGGTTGGTGTGTGTGTTTTTGTGGTGGGGTGTGTGTGTGTGTTTCTGTGGTGGGGTGTGTTTTTTTTCTGTGTTGTGATGGTGATTGTGTTTCTATGGTGGGGTTGGTGTGTGTGTTTCTATGGTGGGGTTAGTGTGTATTTTTGTGGTGGGGTGTGTGTGTGTGTGTGTTTCTGTGGTGGGGTGTGTTTTTTTTCTGTGTTGTGATGGTGATTGTGATTGTGTTTCTATGGTGGGGTTGGTGTGTGTGTTTTTGTGGTGGGGTCTGTGTGTGTGTTTCTATAGTGGGGTGGTGTGTGTGTTTTTGTCGTGGGGTGTGTGTGTGTGTGTTTCTGTGGTGGGGTGTGTTTTTTTTCTGTGTTGCGATGGTGATTGTGTTTCTATGGTGGGGTTAGTGTGTGTGTTTCTATGGTGGGGTTAGTGTGTGTTTTTGTGGTGGGGTGTGTGTGTGTGTGTTTCTGTGGTGGGGTGTGTTTTTTTTCTGTGTTGTGATGGTGATTGTGTTTCTATGGTGGGGTTGGTGTGTGTGTTTTTGTGGTGGAGTCTGTGTGTGTGTTTCTGTGGTGGCGTGTGTTTTTGTCTGTGTTGCGATGGTGATTGTGTTTCTATGGTGGTGTGTGTGTGTGTTTCTGTGGTGGGGTTGGTGTCTGTGTTTCTATGGTGGGGTTGGTGTGTGTGTTTTTGTGGTGGGGTCTGTGTGTGTGTTTCTGTGGTGGGGTGTGTTTTTGTCTGTGTTGCGATGGTGATTGTGTTTCTATGGTGGGGTGTGTGTGTGTTTCTGTGGTGGGGTTGGTGTCTGTGTTTCTATGGTGGGGTTGGTGTGTGTGTTTTTGTGGTGGGGTGTGTGTGTGTGTGTTTCTGTGGTGGGGTGTGTTTTTTTCTGTGTTGTGATGGTGATTGTGATTGTGTTTCTATGGTTGGGTTGGTGTGTGTGTTTTTGTGGTGGGGTCTGTGTGTGTGTTTCTGTGGTTGGGGTGTGTTTTGGTCTGTGTTGTGATGGTGATTGTGTTTCTATGGTGGGGTGTGTGTGTGTTTCTGTGTGGTGGGGTGGGGTGTGTGTTTCTGTCGTGTGTGTGTGACTGTGGTGGGGTGTGTTTTTGTCTGTTGTGATGGTGATTGTGTTTCTATGGTGAAGTGATGTGTGTGTTTCTATGGTGGAGTGTGTGCTTGTCTGTGATGTGATGGTGATTGTGTTTCTGTGGTGGGGTGTGTGTTTGTGTTGGGATGGTGATTGCGTTTCTGTAGTGGGGTGTGTGTTTGTGTTGGGATGGTGATTGTGTTTCTGTGGTGGGGTGTGTGTTTGTGTTGGGATGGTGATTGTGTTTCTGTGGTGTGTTTGTGTTGGGATGGTGATTGTGTTTCTGTGGTGTGTTTGTGTTGGGATGGTGATTGTGTTTCTGTGGTGGGGTGTGTGTTTGTGTTGGGATGGTGATTGTGTTTCTGTGGTGGGGTGTGTGTTTGTGTTGGGATGGTGATTGTGTTTCTGTGGTGGGGTGGTGTGTGTTGTTCTATGTTGGAGTGCGAGGTTGTTTTGTGATGGTGATTGTGTTTCTGTAGTGGGGTGAGTGTGTGTTTGTGTTGGATGGGGATTGTATTTCTGTGTTGGGTTGGTGTTTGGGTTTTGTGTTGTGTGTGTCTTGGAATGATGAGTGTGTCTATGTGTTTTTCTGTTAGGGCTTTGTGCATCTTTCTGTCTTTGATTGAGGTGTGTGTTGTGTGTGTGTGTTTCTGTTGAGTCAAGATCCCATTTATGAGGTGGCATGTTGTGTGTATGTCTGTGTTAAGTTGATGAGTGTGTAACTGTGTGTGTGTGTTTCTGAGTTGTGGTGATGTTTGTCCTTCTGTGTTGGATGGGATTTATTCTGTGTTGTGTTTGTGTATGTGGGTGTGTGTAGGTGTTGTTGTGGTCAATGTGTTTCTGTGATTGGCTTGTGTGTGTGGGATAGAGTGATTAGTGTGTGTATCTATGTTGAGATGTTTTATGTTTGTGTTTCTTTATTGGCATGGTCTGTATGTGTTGTGTTTTTTGATATGAAAGTGTGTGTTCATGTTTCTACTGTATTTTGGGATGTTGCATGTTTTTGTTTCAGTGTTAGAGTGTGTGTTTGTGTTTCATTCATAATGTGGTGTGTGTTTCTATGTTGAGGTGGTACGTGTGTACGTTTACATTTGTTGTTTGTATTTGTAAAGGGGTGATGTGTGTGTGTTTAGATTTGAAGCGTGTCTTTTTAATTATGCTTGTGTTTTGTGTTTTAGTGTCGAGGTACAACTCAAGACGGATCGAGTTGAACCTAAATCACCAGACAGTTCTCTGGACTCACAACAAGGTTGTCGACACACTTCAGCGCTCTCGAATCAAAAGCGCACATCTCACTTGATTCCCGATTGTTCGTCCTCGGTGAGAGTCGGCCATTTAAAAGGCGACTCTAACGCTCTCCGGGAGAATTAAGAAGAGCGGTTTCATTATCTCTCAAGGGCGTCCGAACCATCCGGAGAGGCCGCCAACGTAACTGACCGATTTAAAGCCATCGTACTGAGGTGAATATAGTTAAGTAAGGTCTTGAAGTCAACGTTCCTTTTAAAAGAATGCATGACAATATTTCATTTGAGTTATTATAAATAACATTTGTTATAGGAAGGGCACACGGTGGCCCTCGTATGTTCTCCCTGTGTTGCGTGGGTTTACTCCGGGTACTCCGGTTTCCTCCCACAGTCCAAAAACATACAGAGGTTGATTGAGGAACTTGGGGGAAATGATCTATCGGTATGAGTGTGTGTGTGAATGGTTGTCTGTCTTTGTGTGCCCTGCGACAGACTGATGTCCTGTCCAGTGTTTCCCCTGCCTCTCGCCCTATGATACTGGGATAGACTACAGTCTCCCCCTCGACACCGGTAAGGGATAAAGCTTCAACAGCACTTGGGAAGCAAAAAAAAAGTTTCATTTTCAGCTTTACTTATAAACTCAAGTTTTCTTCCGCACAACTCGGGAAGTGGGTTGTTTGAACTTTAGCTTTGTGTTCTTTGCAACTGTCTCCGAGCGCGTGTCGGAATCCTCCGGGTCGCGGTGTCAGCGTCGGCTGACTCAAGCTAGCTGTGAGTCAAACTTGTCGACGCTGATTTTAAATGCTTCTCTCGGTCAAAAAAAAAAAAAACGCTCCTAAAAATCCATGTGAAACCCTTTTTTTTTATATATATATATTGAATTTCAGGACAACTACACTTTGAAAAAAAACATGGCCAGTAAAGCAAAACAGGATATCATCAAAGCACAGCGGCGACGATTACCCCAGGAAATGGAACCCGTGGGGGGGGTAAATCTGATTGCTTCCAGACTCTGGTCCCCTGCAGCTGAAATTGGAAGAATTTTCAAACGCGTAAATGCGGAAGCGTGACCGTGAGCGAGTCACATACGGGGTTTGAATAATAGCCGGACGGTCAGGATACTATTAGCATGTAAATATATACACGAGTGTGAAGTTATAATTACTACAAGGATATTTATGAAAGAGACTCGCAGCACCGAACATTTTCCAACGTCAAGGACGCGAGCATTAAATAACATTTGCAAACACGGCGGAGGATAAATGGGTAGGAAAAGCTTATTTTGCACTAATTAAAGCTGCATTTTGTTATTTTTACACATTTTCTCAGATCCGTCATAACTTGTGCAGTAAAAATTAATATTTTAAAGGTGTTTATCTATTCAGGGGTCACCACTAAACCTCTTTACAGCAGAGGGTCGGAGACGGATGGTGCTTTTGGTTCCATTTATACCATTCTCAGTACTTTTTAAAAATAATTCAGGAAGAGAAAACTGATCCAACGAAACCCCTTTTTGGTCTAAACAGTGACAGTTCTGTTTTTGTTACGCTTCACCCTGTTGCATTTATTTACACACACACAATTCCAGGCTTTTGTTAAAAAAAACATTCTGCAATAACATTTTTCTATTTCATTTCAACTGTCAAAGCAATGTCACTTTGAACTCCTGAACAGATTGATAAAACTTAAAGCTCTTCTAACAGTTTTTCGACGAGTTTGGCAACAGAATTCGAATTAGCAAAATTCCAAAATGATGAATTGTGAATTCATTATTATTAATTAGTAACTGTCATCGCAAAATACATATTTAAGGAGGTTGTTCGGAACATTCTCGTTTTCTATCAAGATGTATAAACATAGAAGAATAAACACCTCAAAGGAATACTTGGAAGTAATTAACACCAGAAACTCCAGTCAAACTATGTAGCATTTTCACTTTCATGCCATAAACCATGTCCAATGGTTGTGGCCCTTGAGCAGATTTCGATGCGGCCCGAGATGGTCATTACAAACTTTATCATTTTATCAGAGACATTTTAAAAAATATAAAAAATTAACACTTGTCAAATGGAAAGAAACAAAGCAATGCTAACTGTCAATGCTAATTCCTAAATCATGTCATATTTGGCCCCTGCTTGTTTTCAATTCATCAAATGTGAAAAAAAAACCTACCATAAACTGAAGTAGGGGTGAGCAACCCTTGGCCCCTTGGCTACATGTGGCTCCCTCGTCCCCTTGATGTGGCTCCTGCACTTTAGAGTGAAATTATATCTTTGTAAATAAAATTGGTTTATGTTTAGTTGTTATTTGTATGGATAGTAACTCCACTGACATTTAAATGAAACTTTTAGCAAAAAAATATATTATTTTGCTTTTAAAAATTACATTAAAAAAATACGTACGATATATTTTATATTCTTTTGGTTTTGTATAATAGATATTAACCGTGTTAGCTTCAGTATTAGTCAAACAGGTGGTGAGTTTTAACTTGACAGCGATAAGTCCTTAATTGACTTTTTCGTTTCCCGACCCCTGAACTGGAGCGAGACTCAAGTCCTCCTGCACAACCCAGTCAAAAACAAGCAAGAGAGTCAGTCAAGTTTGCACTCCAGGGTGGTAAAGATGGAGTAAAGTTGGGACGACGGGATGTGGATAGTCTTCTGTATAAACAGCTAAATGTAAAAAATCTGTAACTCAACATTTCCTGTGAAAAAAAGCTTTCAAGTTAAAGTGTTCAAAACAACCCACAAACCCCTGCGACATCTTGAAGCTTAAGTTCCATCAATATTCCAATTTTCTTGCAGAACTGAGCACGAGAGGTGAAGCATTTAAGTGCTGAAATTTAAGGCGAAAAACATTTTCAACTGTTAATCCTAAATCGAAGGGCCTCTCACCTGAAGAGTGCGTCAGTCGGATCAAGGCCGCTGCAAAGAAATTATTTTTCAGTCCTTTTTTTTCTTCTCTTGGAGAGAAAACTCCGGCTTAAGAGCAGGAAACTTTTGTGGATTGGTTGATTTGTTTTTATTCAGTGCACCGGCGGGTGATCAGGGCCACTTGGAGAAAAACAAATTACTTTTCTACGGCTCGGTGTGTTGTGTGTTACGTTGCTTGCTGAAGTGTGTGTGTGTGTGTGTTCCCGGCTTCTAAATGTGTGGGCTGTAAGGAGATTACCATGAGGAGGAAATATAATCAGCATTCTCCACGATTCTCAGCGAAACCGCGCGAGATAAGGAGGTAAAGCTTCCACTCGGCATTGTCGAGCAGCACAAACCCAAAACTATCTCTTTCTCCATCTTTTTTTTTTTCCTCAAAGCAGGAGTCTAATATTTCCTCGTTCCCTTCACCTCTTTTAAGTCAAAGTGAAAGCAGCTTTGACCCTGAATAGCATCGCTTTACATCCGGACCAGTGTTTTTAATAGAAAAACGTATATTTACAAAACCGATTTTTAACCTTATTTTGGTCTTTAGTTGTGTTATTTTTTTAACGTTTTCTTTA